>NC_088398.1:61720643-61850643 GCF_034236695.1 Oncorhynchus nerka | reverse complement strand
GAAGGGGGGATGGTAGGAGGGTAATACACTGGGGCAGGGAAGGAGGGATTGTAGGAGGGTAATACACTGGGGCAGGGAAGGAGGGATGGTAGGAGGGTTAGACACTGGGGCAGGGAAGGAGGGATGGTAGGAGGGTTAGACACTGGGGCAGGGAAGGAGGGATGGTAGGAGGGTAATACACTGGGGCAGGGAAGGAGGGATGGTAGGAGGGTTAGACACTGGGGCAGGGAAGGAGGGATGGTAGGAGGGTAATACACTGGGGCAGGGAAGGAGGGATGGTAGGAGGGTAATACACTGGGGCAGGGAAGGAGGGATGGTAGGAGGGTAATACACTGGGGCAGAGAAGGGGGATGGTAGGAGGGTAATACACTGGGGCAGAGAAGGGGGATGGTAGGAGGGTAATACACTGGGGCAGAGAAGGGGGATGGTAGGAGGGTTATACACTGGGACAGAGAAGGGGGATGGTAGGAGGGTTATACACTGGGGCAGAGAAGGGGGATGGTAGGAGGGTAATACACTGGGGCAGAGAAGGGGGATGGTAGGAGGGTTATACACTGGGGCAGAGAAGGGGGATGGTAGGAGGGTAATACACTGGGGCAGAGAAGGGGATGGTAGGAGGGTAATACACTGGGGCAGAGAAGGGGTAGATGTACTATTGTAAAGTGGCTGTTCCACTGGATGTCATAAGGTGAATGCACCAATTTGTAAGTCGCTCTGGATAAGAGCGTCTGCTAAATGACTTAAATGTAAATGTAAATGTAAAGGGGGATGGTAGGAGGGTTATACACTGAGGCAGAGAAGGGGGATGGTAGGAGGGTAATACACTGAGGCAGAGAAGGGGGATGGTAGGAGGGTTAGACACTGGGGCAGAGAAGGGGATGGTAGGAGGGTTATACACTGGGGCAGAGAAGGGGGATGGTAGGAGGGTTATACACTGGGGCAGAGAAGGGGGATGGTAGGAGGGTTAGACACTGGGGCAGAGAAGGGGGATGGTAGGAGGGTTAAACACTGGGGCAGAGAAGGGGGATGGTGGGAGGGTAATACACTGGGGCAGAGAAGGGGGATGGTAGGAGGGTTAAACACTGGGGCAGAGAAGGGGGATGGTAGGAGGGAAATACACTGGGGCAGGGAAGGGGGGATGGTAGGAGGGAAATACACTGGGGCAGAGAAGGGGGATGGTGGGAGGGTAATACACTGGGGCAGAGAAGGGGGGATGGTAGGAGGGTTAAACACTGGGGCAGAGAAGGGGGGATGGTAGGAGGGTTAAACACTGAGGCAGAGAAGGGGGGATGGTAGGAGGGAAATACACTGGGGCAGGGAAGGAGGAGGGAGGTGTATATTTCCTGGGGTATATTCTAATGTTTCCCTATACGTTGGGGATGATATCATGGTCCCTGCTAGTTCTGGGGTTGATCGCTGAGACTTTGGCCTGTAGTATAGATGCTGTCTCTATGTGTATGCTCTCCCACCTGGTTTGTATGGACCCTCCTCTGATGAACTATCTAACTAACTAACTCAATTCGACCAACAGGAACCCCTTTAATATGAACTGTTAACAGGATACAGACAGCTGACTGAACATGCTGCATTAACTTCCTGTGACCTGCTAGTAGATGTTGTGCAAAATGGTCAATAATCTCTCCCCCTCTGCCTCTCTCCAGCCCCTTCTCCAGTGACTGTGATCAGGAAGGATCGCACGTCTCGTAACAGCATCTCTCTGTCCTGGCTGGAACCAGAGAGACCCAATGGCATCATACTGGACTACGAGGTCAAATACTACGAGAAGGTCGGTTCACAAACACCATACATGCTTTAGTACTGTTCTCTGCTGTCCCCTTTGGGGACTAACTCCATGCACTGAAGGAAGAGAAGAGACACCATTTGGGCTTGTTCTACCTCTTGCCCCCATTCCAGACTCTTGTGGTTGTCCTCTGTTCTAATGTCTCACTGGTCCAGTCTTCTGGCTTCTCTCTGGAAGCTGGGCCATGGGTTGGGCAAGAGAATCAGACACTGGCAGTGGGTCAGAGAGAGAGGGAGGGGGAGGGAGAAGCGGAGAGAGAGGGAGGGGGAGGGAGGGAGAAGCAGAGAGAGAGGAAGGGGGAGGGAGGGGGAAGCAGAGAGAGAGGGAGGGGGAGGGAGAAGCAGAGAGAGGGGGAGGGGGAGGGAGAAGCAGAGAGAGGGGGAGGGGGAGGGAGAAGCAGGGAGAGGGAGGGGGAGGGAGGGAGAAGCAGAGAGAGAGGGAGGGGGAGGAGGAAGCGGAGAGAGAGGGGAGGGGAGGGAGAAGCAGAGAGAGAGGGAGTGGGAGGGAGAAGCAGAGAGAGAGGGAGGGGGAGGGAGAAGCAGAGAGAGAGGGGGAGGGAGAAGACAAGAGAGAGGGGAGGGAGAAGCAGAGAGAGAGGGAGGGGAGGGAGAAGCAGAGAGAGAAGGGGGACGGGAGGGGGAGGGAGGGAGAGAGAGGGAGAGGAGAGAGGGAGAAGGGAGAGGGAGGGGGAGGAGGAAGCAGAGAGAGAGGGAGGGGGAGGGGAAGCAGAGAGAGAGGGAGGGGAGGGAGAAGCAGAGAGAGAGGGAGGGGAGGGAGAAGCAGAGAGAGAAGGGGGCAGGGAGGGGGAGGGAGAAGCAGAGAGAGAGGTAGAGGGAGGGAGAAGCAAAGAGAGGGGGAGAAGCAGAGGGAGGGGAGGGAGAAGCAGAGAGAGATGGGGGGGGAGGGGGCAGAGAGAGAGGAGGGGAGGGAGAAGCAGAGAGAGGAGGGGGAGGGAGAAGCAGAGAGGGAGGGGAGGGAGAAGCAGAGAGAAAGCGAGGGGGAGGGAGAAGCAGAGAGAGGGGGAGGGAGAAGCAGAGAGAGAGGGAAGGGGGAGGGAGAAGAAGAGAGAGAGGGGGGAGGGAGAAGCAGAGAGAGGGGGAGGGAGAAGCAGAGAGAGAGGAAGGGGGAGGGAGAAGCAGAGAGAGAGGGGGAGGGAGAAGCAGAGAGAGAGGGAGGGGGAGGGAGATGCAGAGAAAGAGGGAGGGGGAGGGAGAAGCAGAGAGAGAGGGAGGGGGAGGGAGAAGCAGAGAGAGAAGGGGGGCAGGGAGGGGGAGGGAGAAGCAGAGAGAGAGGTAGAGGGAGGGAGAAGCAGAGAGAGGGGGAGAAGCAGAGGGAGGGGAGGGAGAAGCAGAGAGAGATGGGGGAGGGGGCAGAGAGAGAGGAGGGGAGGGAGAAGCAGAGAGAGGAGGGGGAGGGAGAAGCAGAGAGGGAGGGGGAGGGAGAAGCAGAGAGAAAGCGAGGGGGAGGGAGAAGCAGAGAGAGGGGGAGGGAGAAGCAGAGAGAGAGGAAGGGGAGGGAGAAGCAGAGAGAGAGGGGGAGGGAGAAGCAGAGAGAGGGGGAGGGAGAAGCAGAGAGAAAGCGAGGGGGAGGGAGAAGCAGAGAGAGGGGGAGGGAGAAGCAGAGAGAGAGGAAGGGGGAGGGAGAAGCAGAGAAAGAGGGGGAGGGAGAAGCAGAGAGAGAGGGAGGGGGAGGGAGATGCAGAGAAAGAGGGAGGGGGAGGGAGAAGCAGAGAGAGAGGGAGGGGGAGGGAGAAGCAGAGAGAGAAGGGGGGCAGGGAGGGGGAGGGAGAAGCAGAGAGAGAGGTAGAGGGAGGGAGAAGCAGAGAGAGGGGGAGAAGCAGAGGGAGGGGAGGGAGAAGCAGAGAGAGATGGGGGGGAGGGGGCAGAGAGAGAGAGGGGGAGGGAGAAGCAGAGAGAGGAGGGGGAGGGAGAATCAGAGAGGGAGGGGGAGGGAGAAGCAGAGAGAAAGCGAGGGGGAGGGAGAAGCAGAGAGACGGGGAGGGAGAAGCAGAGAGAGGGGGAGGGAGAAGCAGAGAGAGAGGAAGGGGGAGGGAGAAGCAGAGAGAGGGGGAGGGAGAAGCAGAGAGGGGGAGGGAGAAGCAGAGAGAGGGGGGGAGGGAGAAGCAGAGAGAGAGGGGGAGGGAGAAGCAGAGAGAGAGGGAGGGGAGGGAGATGCAGAGAAAGAGGGAGGGGAGGGAGAAGCAGAGAGAGAGGGAGGGGGAAGGAGAAGCAGAGAGAGGGAGGGGGAGGGAGGGAGAAGCAGAGAGAGAGGGACTGGGGAGAGTGAGATAGAGAAAAGAGTTATCAGGGGTTCTGAGGGAGAGAGAGAAAGGGGGAGGGAGAAGCAGAGGGAGAGAGGGACTGGGGAGAGTGAGATAGAGAAAAGAGTTATCAGGGGTTCTGAGGGAGAGAGAGAGTCTTATTGCCATCTCTTATGGCAACCGGGCCAATATTCTCCCACAGAAAAAACATTCCACAGTCTAGTGGGTAAATGTCTGGGCAGGGCGACCACACACACAGATGGGGCATACACACACCCTCCCTCTCTTTATGTATCTGACTCACACTGACACGCCAACCAGCCTTCTCTCTTCCTCCTCCTGTCCTCTCCTGTCCAGTTTTAATGGAGTGTAGTTTTATTGCTGACAGTAAATGTGTCTGCAGGGTCTCTGTGAGGAAATTAGCGTGGAACAAATGGCTGGTTTTCAATGGAGCTATGGGTGACTTCTGATTGAAATTAGCCTTTATCTCTCTCTCTCTCTCTCTCTCTCTCTCTCTCTCTCTCTCTCTCTGTCTCTCTCTGTCTCTCTGTCTGTCTATGTCTGTCTATGTGTGTCTGTCTGTCTGTGATCAGTCATCCTCAGATCTTAGTCCCTGGTGGCCTCTAATCCCTTTATTAGCAGGCCAAACACTTCCCTCTCTCTGGGGAAAACACAGTTCTAGGATCAGATCACCTTACCCCGTATCCTAACTTCAACCATCAGAAGGACAAACACTAAACTGATCTGAGGTCTGGACCTATAGGCTCTGTTTCCTTCCACTTTCCGGTGTGGCCTCTCTCAGCTCTCTCAGCTTGGGACATGTATAGCTGAGCTGTCGCACTAGATCCACTCCGCCATCACCATCTGAAGGGCCACTAGCTATTGCAGGCATGACTGGAGCCTCCTAACCCCTAGGATAATGGGCTCGTCCAAGAGGAACAGCCAGGACTGGGACACCCAAAGAGACACGGGACAGGCAGGGAAGCTGTAGCCATACCCAGTCACGGGGCCTCTTGATCAGGCCGGACCGAGGGTGACTGAGGGCCTCTATACCCAGCAGTGGTCTGATCACTAGACTCCCAGGGACCACAGGCAGAGTGATTTCACTCAGTGGCTAAACAGCGACACAAACACAGGCCTGCCTAAAGAAGTATAAAGAGGCCTGAAGGGGCCCAGGCTGTGAGAGAGGAGTCTATTCCTGGCAGTCCATCCGGCTGTTGATTGTTTACAAACTGTGTTTTGAGGTGTGTGACACACACACAGGCCCAGTCAGCTCGGTAGAGTAGCTATGCTGCTTCATTTAACCTAGATATAGACTTCTATTGTATTACCTACAGGGTTAGGGAGGTAGTGTCACGCCCTGACCGTAGATTGCTGTGTATGTTTCTATTTTTAGTTTGGTCAGGGTGTGATGTGGGTGGGTATTCTATGTTGTAGGTCTAGGTTTTCTTTTCTATGTGTTTGGCCTGGTATGGTTCTCAATCAGAGGCATCTGTCTATTGTTGTCTCTGATTGAGAGCCATACTTAGGTAGCCTGTTTTCCCATTTTGAGTTGTGGGTGATTATTTTCCGTTACAGTGTTTTCACCATATGGGACTGTTTCGGTTTTCCTTTATTCTTTTGTTTGTTTGTATTCAGTGTTCAGTTTATTAAATTTACAACATGAACACTTACCACGCTGCGTTTTGGTCTACTCCTTCTCCCACCAACGGCCGTGACAGGTAGCCTATATTGGCCTGATGGCGTATATAACAGGAATAAATTATCAAGTGGATATGAAAGGCTAACTGACTAAGCTAAGTGGTGGTAGAGTGAACTTTACCAATCAACCATGTCTGGGAAACTGTGATTTCCAATCCGTACTGCTTACCAAACACACACAAACTCTCTCAGTTTCTCCCACTCCCACTTTCCATCTCTCCCTCTCTCCCTGCTCCAGACACACTCTTTAGGCTTCCTCGCTAAACAGCTAAATGACTCTAAGCCTTAGATAAGGCCTTTTACTGCACTTTATGAAAATAACGTTTGTAGGAACACACTTTAGCATTTATTTTTCTGTTTTTATTTCATCTGGAAAAGAGAGAAACTTTCAAATCCACTTTAATCTGACTGTTTATTTATGCTGGGGTTGAGATGGAAAGGAATGCTACTCTTTACATGAGTTAAATTCAACCTCCTACACTCTCTCTCTCTCTCACACACACACACACACACACACACACACACACACACACACACACACACACACACACACACACACACACACACACACACACACACACACACACACACACACACACACACACACACACACTCACACACAGTATTTACAGGCCTTGTCCTGGGCTCAACACTATAAGGCTGTAATTCCAGACTGCACCATTTAGATAATCAGAGCGGAACGTGACGGACATTTTACATTTCAACAACAGCACACACAGAGAGTGTGAGCAATTGCACAGCTTGTCACACACAGAAGGCAGCTTAGAGACACACCCACTCTCCCACTTCTGAGAGCCTGGGCACACCTGTTTGTTATTTTCAAGGGATCACATGATGTGGAGGCTGACATGCTGGGAAAGATGTATGACTGATAGAGACTGGTATTATACAAGGCACAAGGAAAGCTTCATACAGCCTCTCCTGAGGAGGGAGGAACAAGGGATTGGAGTCTACTCTCAGACAGAAGTTTTTTTTAAAGGACTTATTGCACCATACATCCCTGATGCACCCTATTAGTGTGTGTTCACGTATGTGTGTTTTACAGTGTGTGTTCACGTATGTGTGTTTTACAGTGTGTGTTCACGTATGTGTGTTTTACAGTGTGTGTTCACGTATGTGTGTTTTACAGTGTGTGTTCACGTATGTGTGTTTTACAGTGTGTGTTCACGTATGTGTGTTTACAGTGTGTGTTCACGTATGTGTGTTTTACAGTGTGTGTTCACGTATGTGTGTTTTACAGTGTGTTTTTACAGTGTGTGTTCACGTATGTGTGTTTTACAGTGTGTGTTCACGTATGTGTGTTTTACAGTGTGTGTTCACGTATGTGTGTTTTACAGTGTGTGTTCACGTATGTGTGTTTACAGTGTGTGTTCACGTATGTGTGTTTTACAGTGTGTGTTCACGTATGTGTGTTTTACAGTGTGTGTTCACGTATATGTGTTTTACAGTGTGTGTGAGTGGTGTATGTAAAACCTTCTGATCTGTATCATGTCGCCAGTCTATTATTGGGTCCATAAAATAGAGATGGAATCAGCTGATTGGACATGATGTTTGGTTTAGCGAGGGCTCTGCAGCTTAGCCATCTCATTTGTGTGTGAGTGTATGTGAGTTCTGTACATGAAAGTGAGACGTGATGAGGTGTGAAGCCTTTGTTGTATATCTAGGTGCACAGGACAGATGAGACAAATCATTAATCAAAGAATATTAGCTGTATGGTCTGAACCCTCTTACCTCACCCATCAAGACATACCTTTGAAACTGGACTCTGATCTACAACAGGCTCTTAGAGGAGGTTTCTACAGCAGGCCAATATGCAGGGCTGAGCTGTATTTCAACAGAACCGAGACCAGCCAAGAAATGTCAAATGAAAACGTTTCAAACCTAAGTCTATTTATGCTGCCAACGTACTGTATATTTGTACAAGATCAACTCAACATTGCGTAAATGGTCCTCTCTGCTCTTACGTACATTAGCTTTTTATTATTTATTTACTTCTGATTATTGGAAGAGAAAACATTTGTGTTCAATCCATCATATGTAACCATAGCCCGTCGCTCATCTGGTTACACTTGACAATAATGGACCATACCAGCGTGTCCCACACACACACACACATACACACACACACACACACACACACACACACACACACACACACACACACACACACACACACACACACACACACACACACACACACACACACACACACACACACACACACACACACACACACACACACACACACACACACACACACACACACACACACACACACCAGCCTTCATCAACAGGCCACTTAGTGTGGATAGAGGTTCTAGACATGAAACAACATTGAGTTGTTCTGGGGGTCGGAGGTGGTGGGGATTCACGTGAAGATGCACTATGCAGAAATCGCTCCACCATTTCCTGGTTGCAAAAAGAGTTTACCCAATTTCAGTTTGTGACAAAACAAGAAAGTATAGTGTAGAGAATCATTGTACCATCTAAATGGCTGTGAAATATATTTTCCATAACCAAACATATTGTATTTCCAGCTGTTTGAAGCTGGAAGTAAAAGATGCAAAAGTGAAACTTCAGAAGGGGAAGCATAGAAATAGCTGACATAGAACAGATCTTCCACTTCTTAGAATTGCATTCAATGAGAATGACAGATCTATAACAGATATATATATATATATCTATGCAAATTTGGTTGGGTCGCCCAAAGGGTTACATATACAGCTGTCAAAGTAGGAGCCAAATGTCTCTGGTTTTCTCTCGGTCACTCCCTTAAAACTTGTTAGAGAAGTGCTCCCGCTGTGGGGATCAAATCAGCAGAAATGCTCAAGAGCGCCACCATAGAGGTTGATAAACCTCAAACTTTCATTAAAATTGACATACAATATACTGAATTAAAGCTACACTCGTTGTGAATCTACCGACCAAGTCAGATTTGTAAAATGCTTTTCGGGGAACGCATGAGAAGCTATTATCTGATAGCATGTAACACCACAAAAGACCCGCAGGGGACGTAAACAAAATAATTAGCATATTCGGCGCTACACAAACCGCACAATAAAATAGAAAACATTCATTACCTTTGACCATCTTCTTTGTTGGCACTCCTAGATGTCCCATAATCACTATTGGGTCTTTTTTTCGATTAAATCGGTCCATATATAGCCTAGATATCGTTATATGTAGACTGTGTGATCAACGGAAAAAAAAACAGCGTTTCATAACGTAACGTCATTTTTTAAAATTCAAAAAGTCGACGATAAACTTTCACAAAACACTTCGAAATACTTTTGTAATGCAACTTTAGGTATTAGTACACGTTAATAAGCGATAAAAATCCTCATAAGGCGATGTGAAAAGATTAGCTTGTCTGTGGAAAAATTGCTGTCTTGAAAAAGTCGAACCAAAATCTGGGCGGGGACAGTAGGAAAGGAGTTCCCTTGTTTCGGTTAGACCAAGAATCAATTGCGCAACAAATGACGTAACTCTAGACAACATGGGGAAGCTGTAGCCAAAACTCGGCTCTATGTAATCCTGTTCGCTTTTAACAAATGCCTGTCGTCGCGGAAGAATATATTTTTCCATTTTCAGTGAACAGATTTTCATGCACTATTCGATGAAACGCACGTTCCGTAAATGCCACAGGCGTGATTTAAACAGTTTTGGAAACGTCTGAGTGTTTTCTATCCACAAACACTAATCATATGCATGTACTATATTCCTGGCATGAATAGCAGGGCGCTGAAATGTTGCGCGATTTTTAACAAAAAGCTAAGAAAATTCGCAACATCCTTAAAAGGCTTTAGTATGATCCCTTCTCCACTGGCATGCACCTCCTCTCCCTCTCTCTGGCTCAATGAGAAAAGGGATGGTACGACAGCCAACATAAGCTGTAGGGCTCTGAATCTCAGGGAATGCTATACATCTGTATTGATCTCTCCTCTCTCCCTCCTGTACAGTCCCCTGCATCTGGAAACAATTGGCTGAAAGTAGATCCGGCCAGTCAATTTACACTGAACAAAAATATACATGTAACATGTAAAGTGTTGGTCCCATGTTTTATGAGCTGAAATAAAAAGTCCCAGAAATATTCCATACGCATAAAAAGCTGTGCACAAATGTATTTACATTCCTGTTAGTGAGCATTTCTCCTTTGTCAAGATAATCCATTCACCTGACAGATGTAGAATTTCAAGAAGCTGATTTGAAACCATCTCAGGGAAGCTCATCTGCGTGCTTGTCGTCCTCACCAGGGTCTTGACCCGACTGCAGTTCTGTGTTGTAACCAACTTTAGTGGGCAAATGCTCACCTTCGATGGCCACTGGCACACAGATGGCAGACAGCAGACAGCATGTATGGCGTACCTTTTTTTTAAGGTATCTGTGGCAAACAGATGCATATCTGTATTCCCAGTCATGTGAAATCCATATATTACATTTATTTCAGCTAATTTACTTTTATGAACTCAATATAACAAAATATTTGAAATTGTAGCATGTTGCGTTTAGATTTTTGTTCAGTGTAGTCCTGTTAGGGTGGTGGAGGAGGCCATCAAATATATGTTGTATTTTGAGTTGGTGTGTTTGTGACAGTGGCCCCCTTAGCTCTATAGGATACACCTGATTGCAAACACACATTTCCTTCCCCTGGTAATGACCCCATCCTGATGGGTGATCTGATGTGTCAACAGTCTCAGTGGACAGATGCCTGTATACATTCCTCACTGGACTGAATGGACTGATAGTAACCTCTCCCTCTCTTTCTGTCTCTCTCCCTCACCCCCCTGTAGCAGGAGCAGGAGACCAGCTACACCATCCTGCGCTCTAAGGGTTGTAACGTGACGTTAAGCGGTCTGAAGGCAGACACCTCCTACCTGCTCCAGATCAGGGCCAGGACTGCAGCAGGATATGGAGCCAGCAGCAGGAGCTTTGAGTTTGAGACCAGCCCTGACTGTATGTACTTTGTATGTAATTCAACACCAAGTGATTGATGTCAATGATTGTTGTTCGATTTTTGTCATTGTCCTGTGCCTGTACATGCTAACATTTATCTCTCTCCTGCTCCTGTTCTCTTCTTCCTCTCTCTCCCTCTCTCTCTCTCCCTCTGACTCCCTCTTTCTCCATTTCCTCCCAGCATTCTCTATCTCCAGTGAGAGTAGTCAGGTGGTGTTGATAGCCATCTCCTCCGCTGCGGCCATCATCCTGCTCACTGTCCTCCTCTACATCGTGATTGGCAGGTCTGTACACCAATCGCACTTCACAAAGCACACTGACAACTCCGTCAGCGCCAATAACATGGCTCTGTCTTCACGGAGGTCTGCCTCTAAATGCAGAGATATACTGTACTCTCTGAGGATACTGTAGTAAGAATAGATCATATCCCTATAAACTATGCTCCTGGAATGGCAGTGGATGCAATGCTTTTTATCTTACTCTTTTGTATATGTATTGCAGAGGGACACTGTGTGTCTGTGTTTACATGTACATTATAGTTATGTAGTCACAGTCTTATCCAGAGCGATTTACAGGAGAAATTAGGGTTAAGTGCCTGGCTCAAGGGCACATCGACATATTCTTCACCTAGTCGCTCGGGGATTCAAACTACTGACCTTTTGGTTACTGGCCCAGGGTTAATGTTGGCAGTTAGTACTGCAGTGAGAGTAGAACTCTCAGGCTCATTACTAGTCCTGCAGATCCCGTTCTGGCTCAGAGCAAAGACAAACACACCATGGTACACCAGGACTGACCACTGCTGCTTTCCTCCACAGACGCAGGGTTTCCGTTATGAAAATGTGTCGGCATACATTTGACCGGCAGCATTTTAATTTACCGGACATTTGAGAAATTTACCGGACCCATATGCATTGGTGTGTAACCTGGTTAAGGAGTCCACCCACGGGGCTCAACAGAAATCACATTTCGAATATGGTAATTCATCATAACAGAACATGCAAGTCCAGGATGCAATGAAATATGTCCTTCTTACCGTGCACTTTGAACATGTTAGAACTGTCCACATGAACTTTTCCTCAGACAACAAGACGAGTAACGAACAGCAAAATCACTAGGGTCGGCACCTGAGTTTCAAGTTTGGGGAAGCAAATTTCCACCTTAAAAATGCACCTTTATAATCAAGCATTCCATGCATCTTGTACTCTGTTGACACTGACAGATAAATGAAAACGACCTCGTCCATAGAGTATAAAAGGCCTAGAAGGGGAGACACAATTGGAATATGACGTTCCTCTAAATGAATATGCGCAATGCTCAATCACCAGGGATATGGCAGATGCTCTCAGCAGGTGACAATAATCGGTAGGCCTACTATTGTTCGCTCAATTAAATTCTGAATTTTGATAGCTGAAAGACAGATTAGAGTCTTTTCATTGTCTTCTCTTGACTTCTACTTTTCACTGACAGTCACAATTCAAAAATCATCTATTTGATATTTTACGAGCACGCTGCCCAAAATGTTCGGGCTGCCTTTCCTTCCGACTGTAGGCAATGCTATTTAAACCAATCACAAACGTTTTTTTTCTTTGTAGCCAAATCATGCTTTAGTAGACTGTTTTGAATGATTTCATTTATTTCTGTATAGACACGATTAGACTAATTATATATAGAATTTTGGCAATTTAATTCAATTGACTTTAGGCTAGCCTTATGGATGTGCCACCTATGTCAATGAAACTATCCCCCATAGTAGTAAAGTAGACCTAACCCACTGGTTTCAATGGCATATGGAAGTGTTTATTAAATCATTGATTCCACAGATATGGTCACATTTAGCCCAGGCTACTTTGAAGCAAGGTAATACATGCCTCTTAAAATGTAGTAAAACATTCATGTTTCAAACAGTTAAGTAACTATAGGTTTTCAAAATGCATGCCTCCTCCAGCTCATTGCATAGTGGGTGTGACGAGCTGATGAAGCCTGCTTTCCGTTGCATTTGAACAGCAAATGGGAAGCCCGCTTCAATTACCAGTTGAGATATACAAATAGTATCTCTTTTTAATTGGAGCTATTTTTAACGCACGATTACATTTTGAATTGTTGCGCAATGATCTGGCTTATAAAAGCGATGTCTGACAGATTTTCCACTCAAAGGCTCTGTATCTGTATGCTGTGTAATAAATAAGATACATAACTAGGCTACACATGCGGCAATCTAATTCCAATAAATTATTCAAATGAACCCCTAGACCGGTAAGTCAATGACTAACGAAACCCTGACACAAGCACACACATGCATGTCCAGACTTTTTATATTGACACCCCCCCCCTCTCAATTTTGTTTTGTACACTGCTGCTACTCGCTGTTTATTATCTATGCAAAGTCCCTTCACCCCCACCTCCATGAACATATTACCTTGACTAACCCTGACCCCCGCTCATTGACTCGTTACCGGTACCCCCTGTATATAGCCTCCACATTGACTCGTTACCGGTACCCCCAGTATATAGCCTCCACATTGACTTGTTACCGGTACCCCCTGTATATAGCCTCCTCATTGACTCGTTACCGGTACCCCCAGTATATAGCCTCCCCATTGACTTGTTACTGGTACCCCCTGTATATAGCCTCCACATTGACTCGTTACCCCCCCCCAGTATATAGCCTCCACATTGACTTGTTACTGGTACCCCCTGTATATAGCCTCCACATTGACTCGTTACCCCCTGTATATAGCCTCCCATTGACTTGTTACTGGTACCCCCTGTATATAGCCTCCACATTGACTCGTTACCCCCTGTATATAGCCTCCACATTGACTCGTTACTGGTACCCCCTGTATATAGCCTCCACATTGACTCGTTACCCCCTGTACCCCCAGTATATAGCCTCCACATTGACTCGTTGACTCGGTACCCCCTGTATATAGCCTCCACATTGACTCGTTACCGGTACCCCCTGTATATAGCCTCCACATTGACTCGTTACCGGTACCCCCTGTATATAGCCTCCACATTGACTCGTTACCGGTACCCCCTGTATATAGCCTCCACATTGACTCGTTACCGGTACCCCTGTATATAGCCTCCTCATTGACTCGTTACCGGTACCCCCTGTATATAGCCTCCACATTGACTCGTTACCGGTACCCCCTGTATATAGCCTCCTCATTGACTCGTTACCGGTACCCCCTGTATATAGCCTCCACATTGACTCGTTACTGGTACCCCCTGTATATAGCCTCCTCATTGACTCGTTACCGGTACCCCCTGTATATAGCCTCCTCATTGACTCGTTACGGTACCCCCTGTATATAGCCTCCTCATTGACTCGTTACCGGTACCCCCTGTATATAGCCTCCTCATTGACTCGTTACGGTACCCCTGTATATAGCCTCCTCATTGACTCGTTACCAGTACCCCTGTATATAGCCTCCTCATTGACTCGTTACCGGTACCCCCTGTATATAGCCTCCTCATTGACTCGTTACCGGTACCCCTGTATATAGCCTCCTCATTGACTCGTTACCGGTACCCCTGTATATAGCCTCCTCATTGACTCGTTACCGGTACCCCCTGTATATAGCCTCCTCATTGACTCGTTACCGGTACCCCCTGTATATAGCCTCCACATTGACTCGTTACCGGTACCCCCTGTATATAGCCTCCTCATTGACTCGTTACCAGTACCCCCTGTATATAGCCTCCTCATTGACTCGTTACCGGTACCCCCTGTATATAGCCTCCTCATTGACTCGTTACCAGTACCCCCTGTATATAGCCTCCTCATTGACTCGTTACCGGTACCCCCTGTATATAGCCTCCTCATTGACTCGTTACCGGTACCCCCTGTATATAGCCTCCTCATTGACTCGTTACCGGTACCCCCTGTATATAGCCTCCTCATTGACTCGTTACCGGTACCCCCTGTATATAGCCTCCTCATTGACTCGTTACCAGTACCCCCTGTATATAGCCTCCTCATTGACTCGTTACCGGTACCCCCTGTATATAGCCTCCTCATTGACTCGTTACCAGTACCCCCTGTATATAGCCTCCTCATTGACTCGTTACCGTACCCCCTGTATATAGCCTCCTCATTGACTCGTTACCAGTACCCCTGTATATAGCCTCCTCATTGACTCGTTACCGGTACCCCTGTATATAGCCTCCTCATTGACTCGTTACCAGTACCCCCTGTATATAGCCTCCTCATTGACTCGTTACCAGTACCCCTGTATATAGCCTCCTCATTGACTCGTTACCAGTACCCCCAGTATATAGCCTCCTCATTGACTCGTTACCAGTACCCCCTGTATATAGCCTCCTCATTGACTCGTTACCAGTACCCCCTGTATATAGCCTCCTCATTGACTCGTTACCAGTACCCCCTGTATATAGCCTCCTCATTGACTCGTTACAGTACCCCCTGTATATAGCCTCCTCATTGACTCGTTACCAGTACCCCTGTATATAGCCTCCTCATTGACTCGTTACCAGTACCCCTCATTGTATATAGCCTCCTCATTGACTCGTTACCAGTACCCCCTGTATATAGCCTCCTCATTGACTCGTTACCAGTACCCCCTGTATATAGCCTCCTCATTGACTCGTTACCAGTACCCCTGTATATAGCCTCCTCATTGACTCGTTACCGGTACCCCCTGTATATAGCCTCCTCATTGACTCGTTACCAGTACCCCCTGTATATAGCCTCCTCATTGACTCGTTACCGGTACCCCCTGTATATAGCCTCCTCATTGACTCGTTACCAGTACCCCCTGTATATAGCCTCCTCATTGACTCGTTACCAGTACCCCCTGTATATAGCCTCCTCATTGACTCGTTACCAGTACCCCCTGTATATAGCCTCCTCATTGACTCGTTACCAGTACCCCCAGTATATAGCCTCCTCATTGACTCGTTACCAGTACCCCCTGTATATAGCCTCCTCATTGACTGGTTACCGATACCCCCTGTATATAGCCTCCACATTGACTCGTTACCGGTACCCCCTGTATATAGCCTCCTCATTGACTCGTTACCAGTACCCCCTGTATATAGCCTCCTCATTGACTCGTTACCAGTACCCCCAGTATATAGCCTCCTCATTGACTCGTTACCAGTACCCCCTGTATATAGCCTCCTCATTGACTCGTTACCAGTACCCCCAGTATATAGCCTCCTCATTGACTCGTTACCAGTACCCCCTGTATATAGCCTCCTCATTGACTCGTTACCAGTACCCCCTGTATATAGCCTCCTCATTGACTCGTTACCAGTACCCCCTGTATATAGCCTCCTCATTGACTCGTTACCAGTACCCCCTGTATATAGCCTCCTCATTGACTCGTTACCGGTACCCCCTGTATATAGCCTCCTCATTGACTCGTTACCAGTACCCCCTGTATATAGCCTCCTCATTGACTCGTTACGGTACCCCCTGTATATAGCCTCCTCATTGACTCGTTACCAGTACCCCCTGTATATAGCCTCCTCATTGACTCGTTACCAGTACCCCTGTATATAGCCTCCTCATTGACTCGTTACCGGTACCCCCTGTATATAGCCTCCTCATTGACTCGTTACCAGTACCCCCTGTATATAGCCTCCTCATTGACTCGTTACCAGTACCCCCTGTATATAGCCTCCTCATTGACTCGTTACCAGTACCCCCTGTATATAGCCGTTACTGTAATTTTATTGTGTTACTTTTTATTTTATTTTTTACTTTAGTTTATTTGGTAAATATTTTCTTAACTCTTTCTTGAACTGCACTGTTGGTTAAGGGCTTGTAAGTAAGCATTTCCCAGTAAGGGAAATGTTGTATTCAGCGCATGTGACAAATAAAGTTTGATTTGATTTGACGCACACGCACATGGCTTGCTATGCCCTCTGATGTAGGGTGAGGGAAAGTGAAGACTGATGGGCAAAGGTGTGACCTTCAGTTCTGTCATTGTGACTGACAGGTTCTGTGGCTACAGGAGGTCTAAACACCCTGATGAGAAGAGACTGCACTTTGGCAATGGACACTGTAAGTACCTCACCCAACCCTCTGTCCGTCTGCCTGTCTGTCAGTCCGTCTGTCTGTCTGTCCGTCCGTCTGCCTGTCTGTCAGTCCGTCTGTTAGTCTGTCTGTCAGCCTGTCTGCCCGTCTGCCTGTGTGCCTGAGTGTCTGCCTGTGTGCCTATCTGTCTGCATGTCTGTATGCCTGTCTGTCCGTCTGCCTGTGTGCCTGACTGTCTGCCTGTGTGCCTATCTGTCTGCATGTCTGTCTGCATGTCTGCCTGCGTGTCTGTCTGTCTGCCTGTCTGTCTGTCTGTCTGTCTGTCTGTTTGTGTGCGGTCTGTCTGTCTGCCTGTCTGTGTGCCTGTCTGTCCGTCTGCCTGTCTGCCTGACTGTCTGCCTATCTGTCTGCATATCTGCGTGCCTGTCTGCCTGCGTGCCTGTCTGTCTGTCTGTTTGTGTCCGTGTCTGTCTGTCTGCCTGTCCGTGTGCGTGTCTGTCTGTCTGCCTGTCTGTTTGTGTGCGTGTCTGTCTGCCTGTCTGTCTGTGTGTCTGTCTGTCTGTCTGCCTGTCTGTCTGTGTGCGTGTCTGTCTGTCTGCCTGTCTGTTTGTGTGCATGTCTGTCTGTTTGTGTGTGTGTCTGTCTGTCTGTCTGCCTGTCTGTGTGCGTGTCTGTCTGTGTGCGTGTCCGTCTGTCTGCCTGTCTGTCTGTGTGCGTGTCTGTCTGTGTGCGTGTCTGTCTGCCTGTCTGTCTGCCTGTCTGTGTGCGTGTCTGTCTGCCTGTCTGTCTGTCTGCCTGTCTGTCTGTGTGTGTGTCTGTCTGTGTGCGTGTCTGTCTGTCTGTGTGCGTGTCTGTCTGTCTGCCTGTCTGTCTGTGTGCGTGTCTGTCTGTATGTGTGCGTGTCTGTCTGTCTGTGTGCGTGTCTGTCTGTCTGCCTGGCTGTCTGTCTGTGTGCTTGTCTGTCTGTGTGCGTGTCTGTCTGTCTGTCTGTGTGCGTGTCTGTCTGTCTGCCTGTCTGTCCGTGTGCGTGTCTGTCTGTCTGCCTGTCTGTCTGTGTGCGTGTCTGTCTGTCTGTCTGTCTGTGTGCGTGTCTGTCTGCCTGTCTTTCTGTCTGTCTGTCTGTCTGTCTGTCTGTCTGTGTGCGTGTCTGTCTGTGTGCGTGTCTGTCTGTCTGTCTGTCTGTGTGCGTGTCTGCCTGTCTGTGTGTGTGTGTGTCTGTCTGTCTGTCTGCCTGTCTGTCTGTGTGCGTGTCTGTCTGCCTGTCTGTCTGTGTGCGTGTCTGTCTGTCTGCCTGTCTGCCTGTGTGCGTGTCTGTCTGTGTGCCTGTCTGTCTGTGTGCGTGCCTGTCTGTCTGTGTATTGTTCTTCTAAAGTATGTTGAGTCATTCCTCAGCGTTAGTTAGGTACAGGGTCAGTGTGTTTGTGTACAGTATATCCATCTCCTGATTGGGGTTTATTTGAACAGAAACATGTTTTCCTTGGGGGCTGGCCACACTCATAAACCAACCTAGTGTTTTTCTTACACATGATGGATTGATTGGCTGGTCACCCATCCATAAATGTCACTTGACGTCCGTAGTGGTTTTTGTGACCCACCCGAAGACTCATCTCCGCTGCCTATTCCTAATACTCTGTCTACTAACACACTCTCCCTCTGGTTCTCTCAATGAGACAATTTCAATTGAAGGGCTTTTTTGGTATGGGAAACATATGTTTAAGTGATATATATATAATATACAAAAGTGAAATAAACCATACAAAATGAACAGTAAACATTACACCCCACCCCTCAGTGCGTCTGCCAGGTATAAGGACCTACGTAGACCCTCACACCTATGAAGACCCCAGTCAGGCCGTCCATGAGTTTGCCAAGGAGCTGGATGCTTCCTGTATCGCCATCGACAAGGTGGTGGGAGCAGGTGAGACAAGAGACATGACACACAGTGTCACATAGGCTCACACAGACAAATGCATGCACACACACACACACACACACACAGACACATGCATGCACACACATACAGACCCATGCATGCACACACATACAGATGCATGCATGCACACACACACACACAGACACATGCATGCACACACACACACACACACACACACACAGACGCATGCATGCACACACATACAGACACATGCATGCACACACACACAGACACATGCATGCACACACACACAGATGCATGCATGCACACGCGCTCAAACATATGCATGCACGCACACACGTCAGTAACACATACTGTAGCATTCATATACGATTACCTAAGACATCTTGAACAAACTTTCCCACAGTAGCATTCACAGTGATCCCAATGATACGTGACACACATTCCAACTTATTGTTATTCAGAGGCACAAAGAGAAGCTGTTTAGTAAGGTAGTAAGGTGTTTGTTCTAAATGTAGCAGTGAGAATGAGATTCATTTAACACTTCAGCTGGAGAGTCCTGTGTTTTACTCCTCTTCTGCAACGGAGCGAGGGCGATGTGGGAGAGGGAGGGAGGAAGGGAAGAAGAGAGGAAGAATGAGGGATGGGTGGGAGAGAAAGGTGGTATGGATATAGGGATGGATCGAGAGATGGGGAGTGCAGGAAGTGAGAGGAAGGGATGGATGGATGGAGAAAGAGGGAGATGAAAGGAGTAAAAAGGGATGGAGTGAAACGTCCTCGCTGTTACTGCTTTTAATAGAGTGTGTGCTGCTGGAGCAGAGGAGTATGGGTAATGTAATCGCACCTCCAGATGGGATATTGTTTGACATTCCCCACAGCTCCCTCTCTCCTCGCTCTCCTTTATTTTATAAACCTCTCTCCTCCTTTCTTTTTCACCCTTTCTCCACCTCGCTCCTCTTCCCTCTCTCCCAGATGTCTTCAGCAGGAGTGTAGACATGAAGTTAATGCATTGTGATTCATGGGAATAGCAGGCAGTGTGAGAGCACATAGAGACATGCTACAACACAGGGCAGCTGCACCATCTTACAGATGACCTGCACACATCAAAGCCTAAGAAAGCGGAGTGAGAGTTTGTGTCATTAATCACAGCTTTGTGATGGTAACACTGATCCTGGTGCTGGTCATCTCCCAGCCTATCCACTGGCCAACCACAGCCCAGCTCAGCCAATCAGCCCAGCTCAACCACAGCCCAGCTAGCTCCAATCACAGCCCAGCTCAGCCTAGCTCTAACCACAGCCCAGCTCAGTCTAGCTCCAACCACAGCCCAGCTCAGCCTAGCTCCAACTACAGCCCAGCTCAGCCAACCACAGCCCAGCTCAGCCCAACTAGCTCCAACTACAGCCCAGCTCAGCCTAGCTCCAACCACAGCCCAGCTCAGCCTAGCTCCAACCACAGCCCAGCTCAGCCTAGCTCCAACCACAGCCCAGCTTAGCCTAGCTCCAACCACAGCCCAGCTTAGCCTAGCTCCAACCACAGCCCAGCTCAGCCTAGCTCCAACCACAGCCCAGCTCAGCCTAGCTCCAACCACAGCCCAGCTCAGCCTAGCTCCAACCACAGCCCAGCTCAGCCTAGCTTCAACCACAGCCCAGCTCAGCCTAGCTCTCCAACTACAGCCCAGCTCAGCCTAGCTCCAACCACAGCCCAGCTCAGCCTAGCTCCAACTACAGCCCAGCTCAGCCTAGTTCCAACCACAGCCCAGCTTAGCCTAGCTCCAACCACAGCCTAGCTTAGCCTAGCTCCAACCACAGCCCAGCTCAGCCTAGCTTCAACCACAGCCCAGCTCAGCCTAGCTCCAACCACAGCCCTGCTCAGCCTAGCTCCAACCACAGCCCAGCTCAGCCTAGCTCCAACCACAGCCCAGCTTAGCCTAGCTCCAACCACAGCCTAGCTTAGCCTAGCTCCAACCACAGCCCAGCTCAGCCTAGCTTCAACCACAGCCCAGCTCAGCCTAGCTCCAACCACAGCCCTGCTCAGCCTAGCTCCAACCACAGCCCAGCTCAGCCTAGCTTCAACCACAGCCCAGCTCAGCCTAGCTCCAACTACAGCCCAGCTCAGCCTAGCTCCAACCACAGCCCAGCTCAGCCTAGCTCCAACTACAGCCCAGCTCAGCCTAGTTCCAACCACAGCCCAGCTCAGTCTAGCTCCAACCACAGCCCAGCTCAGCCTAGCTCCAACAACAGCCCAGCTCAGCCTAGCTCCAACAACAGCCCAGCTCAGCCTAGCTTCAACTACATCCCAGCTCAGCCAAGCTCCAACCACAGCCCAGCTCAGTCTAGCGACAACCACAGCCAAGCTCAGCCTAGCTCCAACTACAGCCCAGCTCAGCCTAGCTCCAACCACAGCCCAGCTCAGCCTAGCTCCAACTACAGCCCAGCTCAGCCTAGTTCCAACCACAGCCCAGCTCAGCCTAGCTTCAACCACAGCCCAGCTCAGCCTAGCTCCAACCACAGCCCAGCTTAGCCTAGCTCCAACCACAGCCTAGCTTAGCCTAGCTCCAACCACAGCCCAGCTCAGCCTAGCTTCAACCACAGCCCAGCTCAGCCAAGCTCCAACCACAGCCCAGCTCAGTCTAGCGACAACCACAGCCCAGCTCAGCCTAGCTCCAACTACAGCCCAGCTCAGCCTAGCTCCAACTACAGCCCAGCTCAGCCTAGCTCAGCTCAGCCTAGCTCCAACTACAGCCCAGCTCAGCCTAGTTCCAACCACAGCCCAGCTCAGTCTAGCTCCAACCACAGCCCAGCTCAGCCTAGCTCCAACAACAGCCCAGCTCAGCCTAGCTCCAACTACATCCCAGCTCAGCCAAGCTCCAACCACAGCCCAGCTCAGTCTAGCGACAACCACAGCCAAGCTCAGCCTAGCTCCAACTACAGCCCAGCTCAGCCTAGCTCCAACCACAGCCCAGCTCAGCCTAGCTCCAACTACAGCCCAGCTCAGCCTAGTTCCAACCACAGCCCAGCTCAGCCTAGCTCCAACTACAGCCCAGCTCAGCCTAGTTCCAACCACAGCCCAGCTCAGCCTAGCTTCAACCACAGCCCAGCTCAGCCTAGCTCCAACCACAGCCCAGCTTAGCCTAGCTCCAACCACAGCCTAGCTTAGCCTAGCTCCAACCACAGCCCAGCTCAGCCTAGCTTCAACCACAGCCCAGCTCAGCCAAGCTCCAACCACAGCCCAGCTAGGTCTAGCGACAACCACAGCCCAGCTCAGCCTAGCTCCAACTACAGCCCAGCTCAGCCTAGCTCCAACTACAGCCCAGCTCAGCCTAGCTCCAACCACAGCCCAGCTCAGCCTAGCTCCAACTACAGCCCAGCTCAGCCTAGTTCCAACCACAGCCCAGCTCAGTCTAGCTCCAACCACAGCCCAGCTCAGCCTAGCTCCAACAACAGCCCAGCTCAGCCTAGCTCCAACTACATCCCAGCTCAGCCAAGCTCCAACCACAGCCCAGCTCAGTCTAGCGACAACCACAGCCAAGCTCAGCCTAGCTCCAACTACAGCCCAGCTCAGCCTAGCTCCAACCACAGCCCAGCTCAGCCTAGCTCCAACTACAGCCCAGCTCAGCCTAGTTCCAACCACAGCCCAGCTCAGCCTAGCTCCAACCACAGCCTAGCTTAGCCTAGCTCCAACCACAGCCTAGCTTAGCCTAGCTCCAACCACAGCCCAGCTCAGCCTAGCTCCAACCACAGCCCAGCTTAGCCTAGCTCCAACCACAGCCTAGCTTAGCCTAGCTCCAACCACAGACTTGCTCAGCCTAGCTCCAACCACAGCCCAGCTCAGCCTAGCTCCAGCTACAGCACAGCTCAGCCTAGCTCCAACCACAGCCTAGCTTAGCCTAGCTCCAACCACAGCCTAGCTTAGCCTAGCTCCAACCACAGCCTAGCTTAGCCTAGCTCCAACCACAGCCCAGCTCAGCCTAGCTCCAACTACAGCCCAGCTCAGCCTAGCTCCAACCACAGCCCAGCTCAGCCTAGCTCCAACTACAGCCCAGCTCAGCCTAGTTCCAACCACAGCCCAGCTCAGTCTAGCTCCAACCACAGCCCAGCTCAGCCTAGCTCCAACCACAGCCCAGCTCAGCCTAGCTTCAACCACAGCCCAGCTCAGCCTAGCTCCAACCACAGCCCAGCTCAGCCTAGCTTCAACCACAGCCCAGCTCAGCCTAGCTCCAACCACAGCCCTGCTCAGCCTAGCTCCAACCACAGCCCAGCTCAGCCTAGCTTCAACCACAGCCCAGCTCAGCCTAGCTCCAACCACAGCCCAGCTTAGCCTAGCTCCAACCACAGCCTAGCTTAGCCTAGCTCCAACCACAGACTTGCTCAGCCTAGCTCCAACCACAGCCCAGCTCAGCCTAGCTCCAGCTACAGCACAGCTCAGCCTAGCTCCAACCACAGCCTAGCTTAGCCTAGCTCCAACCACAGCCTAGCTTAGCCTAGCTCCAACCACAGCCCAGCTCAGCCTAGCTCCAACCACAGCCTAGCTTAGCCTAGCTCCAACCACAGCCCAGCTCAGCCTAGCTCCAGCTACAGCACAGCTCAGCCTAGCTCCAACCACAGCCTAGCTTAGCCTAGCTCCAACCACAGCCTAGCTTAGCCTAGCTCCAACCACAGCCCAGCTCAGCCTAGCTCCAACCACAGCCTAGCTTAGCCTAGCTCCAACCACAGCCCAGCTCAGCCTAGCTCCGAGCACAGCCCAGCTCAGTCTAGCTACAACCACAGCCCAGCTCAGCCTAGCTCCAACTACAGCCCAGCAGTGTGCTGCTCTCTTTAGACAGCCTGTAATTATTCAATGTCCTTCCAGACCCAATCTCAGGCCAGTACTTGCGTGTGTGTGTCTCTGACTTCGTACCAACCCTGTATCTCTGATCCGACTCCTCTATGGGAAATGATCATACAGGAGAAAGGGCATGGACCGGGTCCACATGTCTTCGCTGTGACATCACGGTCCTACACAAACACACCCTCTCTTCTTTGGCCAAGTCCCTGTCACCAGCCGTATCAGAGCAATGCTTGACCTCCCGTTCTGACTTTGAAGTGGTCTCTTTACCACAAAGCCCTGCCTAGGGAAACTATTCTCCAGAGAGCCTCTGTACCTCAGAGGGATACTACAGCTTGATCATACTGTATGTCATCACCATTCTGGAATGAGAATTTGTCAGCTCTGATAACCTCTCAAAATGTTTATATGAAATGGAAAGTAGAGGGGGCATTTATAGACTGTGGCCAATGTAGTCAATGTTCAATTTGTCATTGTTATCTCAGTGTGGGAGATGGATTTCAAGAAGGACATATGACTGCACATGCTTATATTGGCCAACCATGTGTGTTTATGAAATTAGGCAATAATTTCTGACTGGTCTGATCCAACTGAAATAAATGATAACAGTTATTCTGATGAAAAGTCATCAATACAAGCTTGTAACCTCAGGTCCTTGGTGTCAGCTCCTCAGGTCCTAGGTGCCAGCCTCAGGTCCTAGGTGCCAGCGCCTCAGGGCCTTGGTGTCAGCTCCTCAGGTCCTAGGTGCCAGTGCGTCAGGTCCTTGGTGCCAGCCTCTGGTCCTAGGTGCTAGCGCCTCAGAGCCTTGGTGTCAGTGCCTCAGGGCCTTGGTGTCAGCGCCTCAGGTCCTTGGTGTCAATGCCTCAGGTCCTTGGTGTCAGCACCTCAGGTCCTTGGTGTCAGCGTCTCAGGTCCTTGGTGTCAGCACCTCAGGTCCTTGGTGTCAGCACCTCAGGTCCTTGGTGTCAGCACCTCAGGTCCTTAGTGTCAGCATCTCAGGTCCTTGGTGTCAGCACCTCAGGTCCTTGGTGTCCGCTTCTCAGGTCCTTGGTGTCAATGCCTCAGGTCCTTGGTGTCAGAGAATGTGTGTGTTATTAACGCTCCTTGGGTATATTTGTGTTTTTGTAGGTGAGTTTGGGGAGGTGTGCAGCGGTCGTCTGCGTCTGCCCAGTAAGAAGGAGAACTGTGTGGCCATCAAGACTCTGAAGGCAGGATACACCGACAAACAGAGACGGGACTTCCTGTCTGAAGCGTCCATCATGGGACAGTTTGACCATCCAAACATCATCAGGCTGGAGGGAGTGGTCACCAGGAGTACGTACAGACCATATCTTACTATACAGTCAAAATGAGAGATAAACAACGTCTCACTCACTAAATCTTGGCGTGACATGTATTTATGAAGTAGGCTATCCCTCACGAATTCTGCCCAGAGAGAACCTTGGACAGAATGTGTCATTAGTTGTAGACTGAACAATGCTATGAAGCTGGCCAACACCTTTACAAGAGAAGCCATTTTTCTTGACTTCTAATGGCTTGAATCTCACCAGATCAATGTCACCTGATCAAACAGGTCCTATATGTTTAAATCTTAGCCTCCCTCCCGAGGCTCCTTAACACAGCTAGTCTCACACACCAACACATTCTCAGTTCTCTTAAAGGAAATGACTCGAAAAACGGTGAAATAATAGCTTTGACCTCTGGTCCACAATCAGAGCCGGTCTTCACTACACACGCGTGATCACACGCACACACACCCACATGGCCATTATACTGCAGTTCTGGCCGTGTCGTTATACTGAAGAGTTAAACTTGTCAAATATCTCCCTCTGATCGCTCTACAACAGATGAACTGATCATTCCACAGGCAGGCCTGTTAAACTGACAGTAAAACTTTACAGAGGTTAGCCAGTTTAGGTCAACTTGACCAGCAAGCCAGAACAGATCTGTTTTAATGATGTTTCATATCCAGTTGTAGCCCAGCCATGGATTTCTGAATGATGATACAGTTGAATGTAGTTATACGATATCTATAATGATATGTTAAAAAATACAGAAATGAACTTGGTTGCCTTGAAGAAGTTCTATTTAAGTTCTGAATATTCATAAGGATTATGATATGGTCGCTGCTCATCATTTTTTGGTTTGTTGCCATGGAAACTAAAGGAAATCCTGTGTATTCTAGTTGACAGTTAGATAAAGCCACTGTGCCATGTGAAGACTGTCTCTCTGCATTATGACAGGACCAGTTATGTCAATGAAAACCCACTCAGACACAGTATGTTTC
Organism: Oncorhynchus nerka; assembly: GCF_034236695.1. Lineage (NCBI taxonomy): Eukaryota > Metazoa > Chordata > Actinopteri > Salmoniformes > Salmonidae > Oncorhynchus > Oncorhynchus nerka. Next base: position 61,824,895 of record NC_088398.1, on the reverse strand, counting down.
CCATTCATCTGGCTGTAAATAGAATCTGGACAGGAATGCAAAATGGCCTTTTATTTGTTCAAGGCTTCATCATATTGGGATTTTATTTGTCTCATAAATCTTACAGCACTCATTATTAAAGCCCTGAAGGAGAATAATACCAGGACTAATTGCAAATGACTGCGGTTTGTTTCTGTTTTTAGGACAGAACGAGGGGAGAGCATAGTAGTATGTGTGTGTGTGTGTGTGTGTGTGTGTGTGTGTGTGTGTGTGTGTGTGTGTGTGTGTGTGTGTGTGTGTGTGTGTGTGTGTGTGTTGGAGGGGTACTCTATGATTGAGAGCAGGCTCTTAGGGGTTTGGTTGGCATGTGGGAATGGACACACACACACACACACACACACACACACACACACACACACAGTCCTGTCTGTGGCGTAGGGTGATTTATTAACCCAGTCCTGTTAATTCTTAATAATCCAGAGACTGTCACACCTCATTAACCCTGCTTCTTTTGGCTGCACCGCTAAGGGCTGCACGCACACACACACACACACACACACACACACACACACACACACACACACACACACACACACACACACACACACACACACACACAGAGGAGCAGAGAGGAGAGGAGAGGAGAGGAGAGGAGAAAAGGGGAGGAGGTTTAGGGAGTCTGTTTTATCTGAAACTATAAAGGGTCTTATAGAGGGGGGTGTTGGGCCAATCCATCAGGGTCTTATAGAGGGGGGGTGTTGGGCCAATCCATCAGGGTCTTATAGAGGGGGGTGCTGGGCCAATCCATCAGGGTCTTATAGAGGGGGGGTGTTGTGCCAATCCATCAGGGTCTTATAGAAGGGGTGTTGGGCCAATCCATCAGGGTCTTATAGAGGGGGATGTTGGGCAAATCCATCAGGGTCTTATAGAGGGGGGTGTTGGGCAAATCCATCAGAGTCTAATAGAGGGGGGTGTTGGGCCAATCCATCATTGTATTTTAGAGGGTGGGTGTTTAATTATGTCTATGGCTGTGTTTTGACCAGCAGACCTTCTTATTTGAAGGGAAAGTGCTGTTATTATCTAGATGAGTAGCAGGTTGGACTGTCAGTTAGTCAACCCTTATCACTACACTGTCAAATCTAGACCTAGTTCATGAGATGGAATGAAAAAGGTGTCCTCACTCACTTTATTTTTACAGTGCCAGGGTTTGAAGTTCATGAGATTATTTTCTATAAATGGTGCCGGTACTCAATCCATCAGAAAATGAAAGCTCCTGGTTGTGGTAAGGTTGAACCACTGCTCTGACCAAACCTAGTCTTGTTTTAGCTCACCATTTAAACGCAAGCAGTTTGTGAGGCAGCCAGTTTTATTAATTGACGTTTATTTTTCCAACGAGGGTTATAAATGTGTTTCTTTTTACAGCAGGGTCCATCATCCCCTTCCTCTGACAGATCTGTAAATGAGTTCTGCGTTGCCAGATGTGGAGTTTCACTTTGAAACATTTACAACATGCATGACGGAGAGGGGGGAGAGAAGGAGGTGGAGAGAGGGATGGGGAGGGTGTGGGAGAGTTTATAGATAAAGAGAGAAAGTGAGAAATAGAGAGTGAGGGAGGGAGGATGAAGAGGGGGAACCCATAGCCATCTGACACAAACCTGCCGTGACAGCAGTGCTGTTCATTTGACTACGGCTGACTTGAAGTAATTTCCCCCCTCGTTTCTACCGGTTCTAAACCTGCTCTCCTCTCCTCTGGTCTCCTCTCCTCTCCTCTGGTCTCTTCTCCTCTGGTCTCCTCTCCTCTGGTCTCATCTCCTCTGCTCTCTTCTCCTCTGCTCTCCTCTCCTCTGGTCTCCTCTCCTCTGGTCTCCTCTCCTCTGCTCTCTTCTCCTCTGGTCTCCTCTCCTCTGGTTTCCTCTCCTCTGGTCTCTTCTCATCTGGTCTCCTCTCCTCTGTTCTCCTCTCCTCTGCTCTCCTCTCCTCTCCTCTGGTCTCCTCTCCTCTGCTCTCCTCTCCTCTGCTCTCCTCTCCTCTGTTCTCTTCTCCTCTGGTCTCATCTGCTCTCCTCTCCTCTGCTCTCCTCTGGTCTCCTCTCCTCTGCTTTCCTCTGGTCTCCTCGCCTCTGCTCTCCTCTGGTCTCCTCTCCTCTGGTTTCCTCTCCTCTCCTCTGGTCTCCTCTCCTCTTCTCTGGTCTCCTCTAGTCTCCTCGGGTCTCCTCTAGTCTCCTCTGGTCTCCTCTTCTTCTCTGGTCTCATCTCCTCTCCTCTGGTCTCCTCTAGTCTCCTCTCCTCTTCTCTGGTCTCCTCTGGTATTCTCCCCTCTGCTCTACTCTCCTCTGGTCTCCTCTCCTCTGCTCTCCTCAACTCTCTTCTGGTCGGTCTCCTCTCCTCTGCTCTCCTCTCCTCTGCTCTCCTCCGGTCTACTCTGGTCTCCTCTAGTCTCCTCTCCTCTGGTCTCCTCTCCTCTGGTCTCATCTCCTCTGCTTTTCCCTAGTCTCCTCTCCTCTGCTCTCCTCTGGTATCCTCTCCTCTACTCTTCTCTGGTCTCCTCTAGTCTCCTCTGGTCTCCTCTAGTCTCCTCTGGTCTCTTCTTCTTCTCTGGTCTCCTCTCCTCTCCTCTGGTCTCCTCTAGTCTCCTCTCCTCTTCTCTGGTCTCCTCTGGTAACCTCTCCTCTGCTCTACTCTCCTCAGGTCTCCTCTCCTCTGCTCTCCTCTGGTCTCCTCAACTCTCTCCTGGTCTCCTCTCCTCTGCTCTCCTCTCCTCCGGTCTACTCTGGTCTCCTCTAGTCTCCTCTCCTCTGGTCTCCTCCCCTCTGGTCACCTCTCCTCTGGCCTCCTCTGCTCTCCTCTCCTCTTGTCTCCTCTTTTCTGGTTTCTTCTCCTCTCCTCTGGTCTCCTCTCCTCTGGTTTCCTCTCCTCTCCTCTGGTCTCTCTCCTCTGGTCTCCTCTCCTCTAGTTTCCTCTCCTCTCCTCTCCTCTCCTCTCCTCTCCTCTCCTCTCCTCTCCTCTGCTCTGCTCTGCTCTGCTCTGCTCTGCTCTCCCCTCATCTGGTCTCCTCTCCTCTCCTCTCCTCTCCTCTCCTCTGCTCTGCTCTCCTCTGGTCTCATCTTCTCTGCTCTCCCCTCCCCTCCTCTGGTCTCCTCTCCTCTGCTCTGTTCTCCTCTGCTCTCCCTTCCTCTGGTCTCCTCCTCTCTCTCCTCTGCTCTCCCCTCATCTCCTCTCCTCTCCTCTCCTCTCCTCTCCTCTCCTCTCTCTCCTCTCCTCTCCTCTCCTCTCCTCTGCTCTGCTCTGCTCTGCTCGCTCTGCTCTCCTCTCCTCTCCTCTCCTCTCCTCTCCTCTGGTCTCCTCTCCTCTGGTCTAGTGAATCAGGGCCAGATGATAACAATTCAGATTTATAGTAACTGTTTCTGCTGCTGGAATAAAGATGTTTCTCTGACAGGTAACCCAGAGGACCTGTACATTCAGCCCTACATGGGCCCTTTCATCCGGCTAGAGGAAGCACTGATGAACCCAATGTGTGTGTGTGTGTGTGTGTGTGTGTGTGTGTGTGTGTGTGTGTGTGTGTGTGTGTGTGTGTGTGTGTGTGTGTGTGTGTGTGTGTGTGTGTGTGTGTGTGTGTGTGTGTGTGTGTGTGTGTATGCGTGCATGTGCGTAAATGTGTTTCGCCATATATGAAAAATGGTCTAACCTGGTGGTTTCTCTTCTCTCTTCAGGTAAACCTGTGATGATAGTAACTGAATACATGGAGAATGGATCCTTGGACAGCTTTCTGAGAGTGAGTTTAAAACTACTCAGCTAAAATAAACGTATATTTACCCTGCCTTTGTGTTTTCCACGCCATACAACAGTACACTCTTAGAAAAAGGTGCTAAGTAGAACCATACAGGGTTCTTTGGTTTGTCCCCATAGAGGAACCCTTTTTAGTACTGAGTAGAACCCTTTGCAGAGGGTTCTATATATAACCCTCTATGTTTATTTTTTATTTCACATTTATTTAACCAGGTAGGCTAGTTGAGAGCAAGTTGAGTTGAACAACACAGAGTTACACATAGAATAAACAAACATGCAGTCAATAATACAATAGAAAAGGTCTATATACAGTGTGTGAAAATTAGGTAAGATAAGGGAGGTAAGGCAATAAATAGACCATAGTGGTGAAATAATTACAATATAGCAATTAAACACTGGAGTGATAGATGTGCAGAAGATGAGTGTGCAAGTAGAGATACTGGGGTCCAAAGGAGAAAAATAAATTCTATAAATAACAGTATGGGGGATGAAGTAGTTGGATGGGCTATTTACAGATGGGCTATGTACAGGTGCAGTGATCTGTGAGCTGCTCTGACAGCTGGTGCTTAAAGTTAGTGAGGGAGATATGAGTCTCCAGCTTCAGTGATTTTTGCAGTTCGTTCCAGTCATTGGCAGCAGAGAACTGGAAGGAAAGGCGGCCAATGGAGGAATTGACTTTGGGGGTAACCAGTGAGATATACCTGCTGGAGCGCGTGCTACGGGTGGGTGCTGCTATGGTGACCAGTGAGCCTCATAAGGTGTGACTTTACCTAGCATAGACTTATAGATGACATGGAGCCAGTGGGTTTGGCGACGAATATGAAGCGAGGGCCAGCCAACGAGAGCATACAGGTCGCAGTGGTGGGTAGTATATGGGGCTTTGGTGACAAAATGGATGGCACTGTGATAGACTGCATCCAATTTGCTGAGTAGAGTGTTGGAGGCAATTTTGTAAATGACATCGCCGAAGTCGAGGATCGGTAGGATAGTCAGTTTTACGAGGGTATGTTTGGCAGTGAAGGATGCTTTGTTGCGAAATAGGAAGCCGATTCTAGATTTAATTTTGGATTGAAGATGCTTAATGTGAGTCTGGAAGGAAAGTTTACAGTCTAACCAGACTCCTAGGCATTTGTAGTTGTCCACATATTCTAAGTCAGAACCGTCCAGAGTAGTGATGCTGGACGGGCGGGAAGGTGTGGGCATCAATTGAAGAGCATGCATTTAGTTGTAGTCTTTTGCGAAACCAAGGCTGTTGAGTCTGCCGATAAGAATGTGGTGATTCACAGAGTCGAAAGCCTTGGCCAGGTCGATGAATACAGCTGCACAGTATTGTCTCTTATCGATGGTGGTTATGATAACATTTAGGACCTTGAGCGTGGCTGAGGTGCACCCATGACCAGCTCGGAAACCAGATTCCATAGTGGAGAAGGTACGGTGGGATTCGAAATGTTCGGTGATGTGTTTGTTAACTTGGCTTTCGAAGAAAGGCAGGGTATGATAGATTTAGGTCTGTAGCAGTTTGGGTCTAGAGTGTCTCCCCCTTTGAAGAGGGGGATGACCGCAGCAGCTTTCCAATCTTTGGGGATCTCAGACGATACGAAAGAGAGGTTGAACAGGCTAGTAAATGGGGTTGCAACAATTTTGGCGGACAATTTTAGAAAGAGAGGGCCTAGATTGTCTAGCCCGGCTGATTTCTAGTGGTCCAGATTTTGCAGCTCTTTCAGAACATCAGCTATTTGGAATTGGGTGAAAGAGAAATGAGGGAGGCTTAGGCAAGTTGCTGTGAGGGGTGCAGGGCTGTTGACCCGGGTAGGGGCAGCCAGGTGGAAAGTATAGCCAGCTGTAGAAAAATACTTATGTAAGGTTCTTCCAGGAACCCCTTGTATATGGTTCTAGGGTTTGTCGTGTGTTTGGCTATGCCGGATTGAGTGATATGACATGCTATTCTATAAAATAATTTCTCCGTAATTAATATTACTTGATTGAGCTAATCAGGTAAATGTAATTAACTAGAGAGTCGTGCACCACAAAATAATATTTATAGAGCTGTTATCTTCCGAATAAACTCTTAAAGACCTAGTAATATTTTACATCAATAGCAGTCAATATTAATCATCATCTTAATTCAGTCTCATCTGAAAGTTGTAATTTCTTAGTTATCTGCACGAACCCTGGCTAACAAGTTGAATCAGCAATACAAAATTGGGTTTCATTATTTATTTACTAAATACCTAACTAATCACACAGAATTACACATACACATATTTAAATCATAACTTGATTACAAATTATGTCATAAAGGAAAACGTCCCTAGCGGACAGAACAGATATGACAGCTGGTTACACAAAAGAAAAGGGGCTGGGTTTGAGTGAAAGAGCAGGAAGACTGAGGAACAAAGGGCGAAGCTGTGCCATCGTAAATACAGTATCTTATGCATTCTAAATTACCGCCCATTTGGAAAAGGAAAATGCAATAAATATTTATTCTGAGCTGTGCTTCGGTAGGTTGGTGGTAGATGGAAGGCCGTGTTGCCCAACCAAGTCCTTTGTACTTTGAAGAATGTATCTGCTGGTAAATTGAATACGTTGTAGTAACGTCGTTGTGTGGTAGACGGGATACTCTGTCTGTTCCTTCCTAATCGTCGTTTGCAGCGGCTGTTGCTAACTCAATGGCTAGGAGGTATCACTTCTGTAGTGAATAAGGGTTCAAAGTTCATACCATTCGCAACCAAAGCTCACACTGATGTTGGCTTCGGTCTGTAGTTATTATCTGAACCATTCTGACATCGGACCGTCGTCCTCACGTCCTCGTGAGGTTATATTGTCGTCAAGGGCTTATATAGGAGGGGAGAGGAGGGCATGTTTGAAAGGTTTTCTAGCCCATGTCCCTTCACAGGGGCGGGCCACTGATTGAACAGTCAAAAACCAAATCTCACATTTTAGAAGCTAAAATCACATTTCATCCCATCACGAATAATTTCATATTCAAACATTTAAATTGAACAACAATTCCATGTGAATCCGATAACTCTGATGTGTAGACTTTCCACTGTAGAGTTTATGTCATCATATCATTGATGAGAATGTCTCAGATGACAACCGAACTGACATCATATTCATTAAGTACCACCGCATATGTTCAATTGGTCGGATTACCAGAATATAGTTCATTTTCTCCCACCTTCTGATGTTCCCAGAATCTCTATGTTAACCAAGGGTTTTTCAAATGTAACATCAGTAGGGTAGAGAGAGGAAAAAGGGGGGAAGAGGTATATATGACTGTCATAAACCTACCCCCAGGCCAACGTCATGACAGGTTCTACCAAAAAACATTTTATAATCTCAAGGTTATTCCTAGAACCATCTATGAAGGGTTCTACTGAGAACCATTTTGTCTTTTGAGGGTTCTTCCTAGAACTAGCATTCTAATTGTGTTATTTATGACAATACTTATAGCATAAGGCCTTTCTTTGAGGGCCTAGTTACAGTGGGCTCCACAATTACTGGTAATGCACAAACAATACTTCAAAAAATATAAACATTATAATTATAGAGATATACTCAAAATAATACCAACAGATGAGAAATACTGTACTTTATTAATGTTTCAATGGAACCCACTAAAATAATTGATTGATTTAATAAAAAATCTATGCCCTCCAAATGTAGATTTCACAATTAATGGCACCCTTAAATATTTGTAAATAGCATCTACCAAAATTAAACCAGGAATTCAAATCCTTAACCTTGTCAAACATACAGGAAAAGACTCCATGCTGTTATCCTTACCAGAGGTGGTTGCACTAGTACTAAATGAGGAGTGCCAATAATTAAGTATTTTGTATTAAATAATTGTATGATTTTGAGTTTATCTCTATAATTACATTGTTTATATTTTTTTTAAGTATTGTTTGTGCATTGTCAGTCAGGGGTGAAAGTAATTTTGGAGCTCACTGTATAACCTAACACAGTGGTGTTAGGAATCTCCTGGTTTACAGACCACATCAGGCCTGAAAGTCACATTATGCTGGCTTGCAAAGTGATGTTTAGTTCCTATTGGAATCCTGCCACAGTTAAGATATACAACAAGTGGAATTGTTAATGACCCGCAACCTGCATTCAGAATGACTGCCAAGGTAGTGAGGACTGAATAGACGACCTCAATCATCTAACCTGGAACAACCATCTCAATAACAGGTGCTAGACATCCAACAGATTGGATTAGTTTAGAAAATTTCATGTTATTTATCTTTGTGTAGCATAACATTTATCAACCAATCAATGTACATAAAAAACACAGAAATTACAGAAATGAATTCTTAAAATCTCCCTGCAATAGAGCATGCTGGGAAATATGATATATAGTTCTATGGAGAACCCTTCTTATCTTCCAAAGACTCCTTCTTACCTTCTAAATAATCACCATAGAGCCCTTTCTTCCAAAACCAGTTCTAAGATTGTTAAAGGTTCAAGTTAGAACCATTGTCTTCCAAAAAGGGTTCTACCAATCAAAACGGTTCTTGATAGAACCCTGTCTCTCTACAAAGGTATCTGAGATATCTATTGCAGCCCTCATCCTCCACATACAACACCCGTTCTGCCAGTCACATTCTGTTAAAGGTCCCCAAAGCCCACACATCCCCGGGTCGCTCCTCTTTTCACTGCAGCTAACAACTGGAACGAGCTGCAAAAACGCTCAAACTGGACAGTTTTATCTCTGTCTCTTCATTCAAAGACTCAAATCATGGACACTCTTACTGAGAGTTGTGGCTACTTTGTGTGATGTATTGTTTTCTCTACCTTCTTGCCCTTTGTGCTGTTGACTGTGCCCAATAATGTTTGTACCATGTTTTATTCTCCTACTATGTTGTGTTGCTACCATGCTGTGTTGTCATGTGTTGCTGCCTTGCTATGTTGTCTTAGGTCTGTCTTTATGTAGTGTTGTCTCTATTGTCGTGATGTGTGTTTTGTCCTATATTTATATATATATATATTTGAATGTTTTATCCAGCCCCCGTCCCCGCAGGAGGCCTTTTGCCTTTTGGTTGGCCAACATTGTAAATAAGAATTTGTTCGTAATTGACTTGCCTAGTTAAATAAAGGTCCATTAAAAAATATATTAAAATATTACCTTTTTTTCTGAGAGGGTAGCTAACCAGAGACTCTGGCTTACTGAAATTAACCAACGTTAGAACAACATTAAATCAACATGACCAGACAGGAGTGTGTGTGCGTGTAGGACCCATTTTTAGAAGTTTTCCACATGTGCCTGTGTGTCTGCACAGTATCCCTTCTGATAGAAAAGGGAGTAGCTGCAACCTTTTCTAGCTATTTCCTCTGGCCGAGGAGCGGCCTGGCTTTTATCATTGGGAACTGTCATACCACGCGCACACACACACACACACACACACACACACACACACACACACACACACACACACACTACACTACACAGTCATCCCTCTCCTCCACACCACTTTACTGTGCCTCATGTTTGTGTTATGACTATATGACTGTAGCAGCTTTGATCCGACTCAGCCTGTCTCTACCAGGTGGTCTGGGCTTTATATAGTGCCCTAGAAAACACCATCTATTTAGTCAAAGACTCTGGCATGGTATTGTCAGGCCTATTTGGTTGTGGAGATGAGGATTGTACAATTCACATTGAAATGACCAAGTTAATGTCAGAGGTGATTTGAAAGGTTAATGTAATTGGTTTGAATGTTAATATATGAATGTTCCGCTGTATTTTTTTAAACAGAAAGGTCATATTCATTCTGTTTATCAATCCAGTCTCATTTGTTTTAGAGGTATGACATTCCACTTGTGATTGATTCTATCTCTGTTTCGCTCTCTCTCTCCTACTCTCCTCTCTCTCTCTTTCTCTCCCTTCCCCTTCTCTCTTCAACCCTCTTCCTCCTCTGCCTCCTCCTTACAGAAACACGATGCCCAGTTTACTGGTATCCAGTTGGTGGGCATGCTGCGTGGCATTGCGTCGGGCATGAAGTACCTGTCTGACATGGGCTACGTCCACAGAGACCTGGCCGCCCGCAACATTCTGGTCAACAGCAACCTGGTGTGTAAGGTGTCTGACTTCGGCCTGTCCAGAGTCCTGGAGGACGACCCCGAGGCTGCTTACACCACGCGGGTAAGACATGGTGTTCGGGTTTATCAATGAGGACAGATGGGTTTAATAGTTGTTTTGTCTTAGAGATAGGATAGTATGCACAGCAAATGTGCAAGTGTTAAAATCTCGCTTTAATGTAAAAAGTGAGTGTTACATCTGAGTGTCGATTCTAGTGGGGTTAACAGCAATGAGATTGAAATTGACACCACATGCATTAAATGAATGAAGTGTTATTTGAATCACAGTGGAATCAACACTGCATGGTGTTGTTACTCGACTGTGTTGAGTTCATTCCTGTTAACTCTCTGAGTGAAAAAGATGTTAGAGGGGCCTAATGCTTTGTTGCAGGTATATTTTTACTTTTCAAACACACTTAGGCAGTCACTTGGTATAGGCTTGAGGACTAGAACTTGTGGAATGCAACAACCGTGTCTCTGTCACTCGCAAATACAGTAATGGGTGGGTATCTCTCACATTCACATGAAAGGAATGCTGGGAAATATGCAAATAAGGATTTACAACCTCCAATGTTAACCCCCCCAAAAAAAGAAAATATATAATAATGTGTAATGTAACACTACATCTGTTAATCCCTAACACAAAAAAGTGTAACAGCATCAACTCTAATAAAGTCTTAATTTAAGTTAGAATTTGCAACACCCATGGTGTTAGGGGCCAACACTCTATGGGTGTTAGTTTGTGAACATTTTAAAAAGTGTTAGTTTAACACTATTTCTGTGGGTCACATATAATATCTAAAAATGTGTTAAGTTTTACACTGGGTGTTAATATTCTGATCTCAACGTTGCTGTGTGAGATGGGAGTCTGCCATGTACTGTAAGATCCCCCCGTTTAACATACTTCTGCTGTCTAATAGTGAGTGGACAGGTTTCTGTGGACAGAGAGAGTGGTTATCACTGTCAGACAGCTAAGCTGACCGACCTCTGTCTCAGCTTTACACAAAAGGGCATCTCTCCACACAGCAAATTTGAGATCAGAATGTTTTAACACCCACAGTGCTAAATCTAAGACTTTCTTAGTGTGTATATGTGACCCACCGAAATAGTGTTAAACTAACACCAAGTGAGTGCCTTAGTGAATCTTTTTTCATAAAACATATTATTTATGACAATAGATAAAACATTTTAATAATACCATACCTCGACAGCGTAGTTTTACCCTAACACAGTGGTCTGAAACTCCTGGTTTGCAGGCCACATCGGCAAGTCATATTATGCTGGCTTGCAAAGTGTTATATAATTCTAATCGGAATTCAGCCAGAGTTCCAACAATTGGAACTTTTAATCACCTTCAATCTGCTGTTAGAATGACTGCCAAGGCAGGGAAGATTGATAAATGAGATGACCTAAACCATCTAAACTTGAACAACCATTTCCATAATGAGTTAAATAAGTCTAACCACTTACAGATTGGATTAGTTTAGAAAAATATATGTTATGTGTCTTTATGTAGTATAAGATCAATGTAGCAATCAATGTTCATGCAGAAACATAGATATTAAACAAACTATTCTAAAAAGCAATCCGCAACAAAGCATGCTGGGAAATATGATGAGGCCCCTGCCATGTCTACATAAATTAAAGTAAAATAACTTTAAACAGTAAAGGAGCAGCAACACCACCACCTTGTTAACACTTCGCCAGGTGGTGTCAATTTCAACCCTGTTAACCCCACTAGAATCAGCACTGTAACACTCACAACACTTTTTACCTCAACACCAAGCTTTTAACACCCACACATTTGCTGTGTATCTCTCACTCCCTTTATGTTGCTCTATCTCCCCCTCGCCAGCACTCTCTGTGAATACATGCTGTCCATGAGACAAATCACCTCATATGTCACACACACACGTGCACTAACACACACACCGACACACAAACGTCTAGCCTCTCAGCAGTGTGGAGTGGGACAGCCAGCACATAAATAAAATCAGGGTGAGATAACGCCAACATAAATGTTTGTGTTCTCCTGAAGGATCATGGGAAAGGAATGGCAAACATAGTAGATAAGTAAAATCAAGAGGGCTTTGTATCCAACCTATCACCATAACAGTGTGTGGTGTGTGTGTGTGTGTGTGTGTGTGTGTGTGTGTGTGGTGTGTGTGTGGTGTATATGTGTGGGCGGGGGGGTCACCTTGTGGCCTGACATTAGTATACAATGCTCTAATAACTGCTTTAGACCCCCATGTTAAATAAACACTCACCAGCTTTTACTTCACTCCCACAAACTCATGACCTAAAATATGCTAATAGACTTCCCCCAGTGTGTCACTAGTAATAGAGCTGAGTTCTCATCCACTCTAAAGTTATGAATCTATCAGACCCAGCAGGCCGATGTCTCTCCCTCCCTCTTCTGTCAGACCACTATGCTGTTCTGTCAGGCACCCTGTCTGTCTGTGTCTGAGTGGTGTCATACTGTACCTTCATTAGAGGTATAGTCCTTGCTCTCCTGAGGATGTTTATATACACTCACCAGGGATTCAAGAGACAGAAGTGGATTTATTTATTTGTATGTGTTTGTGCTCAAGTGTGTGTGTGCGTGTGTGCACATCCGTGTGTGACATCACTAGGGCCGAACTCCCTGCCATCGAGGACCTCTGTATCAGGCAGTGTCAGAGGATGGCCCGAAGAATTGCTATAGACTCCAGCCATCCAAGCTATAGACTGTTCACTCTGCCACCATCCGGTAAACGGTACCGGAGAATCGGCTCTTGGACCAACAGGTCTAAATACCCATAAGACTGATAAATAGTTAATTAACTGGTTACACAGACTATGCTGACCCTATCTTGCACTGACTATGTGCACACTCACAAGAATATACACTGAGTATACAAAACATTGGGAAAACCTGCTCTTTCCACAACAGACTGACCAGGTGAACTAATTCTAAAACACTGAGCAATATTGACATTTTCTAAATGACAAATGACATGATCCTCCGCTGGACTAGATTAAAAAGAATACTGAACCGTCCATTGACTAAATTTAAAAAGCATGACCCTCCCCCATTATCCTCCAGGTAACCATGATGTACATGTTGATCCGTCCCTAATTATTATCTATCCTAATGCCTAGTCACTTTACCCTTCCTTTATGTACATATATACCTCAAATACCTCGTACCCCTGCACATTGATCTGGTACTCCCTATATACAGCTTTATTGTTTTGTTAATATTTTTATTTGTATTATTATTATTTAACTCTGCATCGTTGCGAAGGTCTCGTTGGGAAGGTCTCGTTGGTAAAGTCTCGTTGGGAAGGTCTCGTTGATAAAGTCTCGTTGGGAAGGTCTCGTTGGTAAAGTCTTGTTGGGAAGGTCTCGTTGATAAAGTCTCGTTGGGAAGGTCTCGTTGAGAAAGTCTCGTTGGGAAGGTCTCGTTGGGAAGGTCTCGTTGGTAAAGTCTCGTTGGGAATGTCTCGTTGGTAAAGTCTCGTTGGGAAGGTCTCGTTGGGAAAGTCTCGTTGGGAAGGTCTCGTTGGGAAGGTCTCGTTGGTAAAGTCTCGTTGGGAATGTCTCGTTGGTAAAGTCTCGTTGGGAAGGTCTCGTTGGTAAAGTCTTGTTGGGAAGGTCTCGTTGGGAAAGTCTCGTTGGTAAAGTATCGTTGGGAAGGTCTCATTGATAAAGTCTCGTTGGTAAAGTCTCGTTGGGAAGGTCTTGTTGGGAAAGTCTTGTTGGGAAAGTCTCATTGGGAAGGTCTCGTTGGTAAAGTCTGGTTGGGAAGGTCTCGTTGGGAGTGTCTCGTTGGGAAAGTCTCGTTGGGAAGGTCTCGTTGGTAAAGTCTCGTTGGGAAGGTCTCGTTGGTAAAGTCTCGTTGGGAAGGTCTCGTTGGTAAAGTCTTGTTGGGAAGGTCTCGTTGGGAAAGTCTCGTTGGGAAGGTCCCGTTGGTAAAGTCTCGTTGGGAAGGTCTCGTTGGGAAAGTCTCGCTGGGAAGGTCTCATTGGTAAAGTCTCGTTGGGAAGGTCTCGTTGGTAAAGTCTCGTTGGGACGGTCTCGTTGGGAAAGTCTACACCCGTTTTAACTCGGCGTATGTGACAAATAAAATTTGATATGATTTGATTTGTGAGGGCAGAAGTGGTTTGTTTTCTGAGGGCTGTGTGTTTAGAGAGAGCTGGCCAGGAGTTGTGTAACTTGGCCAGGAGGTCGTTAGCTTTGGCTCCTCTCCTCTTTTCTTCTCTCTGCGCTTTTCTTTTCCTCTCCTCTGTTGGCATGACGCAGGCTAAGCCTTGAGTAAGTTCAGCAGCCCCCTGAGGGTAGACACCGAGCAGGAGAAACACAGGGTCAGCCTACAGGCCCCCTGTCTACCTCTCTCTCTACCTTTATTCCTCTATCCCGTTTTCCCTCTCCCCCAGGAGAAAACAGGGGAGATGGAACAAATGGAACAAGGCCCTGCAGTGCTGGAGGCTGGGGCTAGGACCTAGACCCCTCTCCCATCTCTCTTTCCCTCCCTCTTTATATTCATTTTCAGGTCAAACATAACCTAAAGCAAGTCATGAAGTTGGCTAAATGTATTTCTCCTCCTATTTCAGGATACCTTGTGATCCATTATTACTTGAAACAAATTACTTTATCTGTTCTTTCCCCCTCTCTCTCTCTCTCCCTCTCTCTCTCTTTCTCTCTCTCTCTCTCTCTCTCTCTCTCTCTCTCTCTCTCTCTCTCTCTCTCTCTCTCTCTCTCTCTCTCTCTCTCTCTCTCTCTGTCTCTCTCAGGGAGGTAAGATCCCTATCAGGTGGACAGCTCCAGAGGCTATCTCCTACAGGAAGTTCACCTCGGCCAGCGACGCCTGGAGCTATGGCATCGTGCTCTGGGAAGTGATGTCATACGGGGAGCGGCCTTACTGGGAGATGTCCAATCAGGACGTGAGTACACAGCTGTCGCCAAGAAGACCTAATGAACTTCCTGCTGAGAGAGGAAATTATGCGTAGAGTGACCAGGTGGTGGACCGAGCCTGAGGCCTGATGGCCTGGACAAGGAATACAGCTCTAGCACCAGAGTTGACACACACGCACGCACGCACACACACCCCACAAAAATGCATCATTGTCACTTGAGCACTAGCGCCCAGAGAGAAAGAGAGAGAGAGGGAGTGAATTGAGAGGGAGGGCTTCTATTATGAGCAGATGCACAGTCAGCACTTCTGCCAGTACAGTACTGTCTCACTGCCAACTCTCCAACTCCCCTGGACTATAATAACACCTCCATCTCTACCACCCACTGACACATTGTACTACCTCCTCCTATAGACTGTCCTGCTGCACACCTAATTATCTCTCCCCCTCCTCTCTCTCCCCCTCTCTTTCACTCTCTTTCTCTCTCTCCCCCTCTTCTCTCTCTCCCTCTCTATCTCTAACGCTCTCTCTCACGCTCTCTCGCACTCTCTCTCAAGCTCCCTATCTTTCCCCTTCCTCTCTCCCCCCTCTCTCTCCCTCTCTATTTCTCACTCTATCCCTACAGGTTATCAAAGCAGTAGATGAGGGCTACAGACTGCCTCCTCCTATGGACTGTCCTGCTACTCTGTACCAGCTGATGTTGGACTGCTGGCAGAAGGAGAGGAACAACAGACCCAAGTTCGAACAGATCGTCAGCATCCTGGATAAACTCATACGCAACCCTGGGAGCCTGAAGATCACAGCCAACACCTCACCCAGGTACTATAAACATCTACACATCATGCTCTCAACCCTGACCTCTGACCCGTGAACCCTAACCAAACCCTGGCAACCAACCCATCATCCAGGTACTATACACAGAGACAAGGTTTTATGGGATATCTTAATTTATCCACCATAAGATCTAAACTTAACAGCTAGCCATACTTTGTTGTTTTAGTGTCAGTCTTTCTCATCCACTCAACCCCCAATTTACAGTTGTACCTCTCTGCTCCTCTCCCAATGCACCTGCCCCCTAAATCACAGCTGCTCCTCTCTGCTCCTCTCCCAAACACCTGGCTCTTTCCTCCCCTTAACACCTAATCACTGCACCTGACTCATTACCCCTCTCCCACGCACCTGGCTCAATACAGATTGACATCGAACATATTCACTCCCCACGCGTTATCCAAGGCATTATGGGTCACGGCACATCCTGCTCATTAGTGACAGCAGTGACAGGAAACACTGTCCTCCACCCCGGGACTCGTTTATCCTTTCCTCGCTTTCAGTTTCTCTATCACACGCTTCCCCTTCTGCTGGCCTTCAATATTACTGACGCTGTCTCTACCTCGCCGTCCAACCCAGGTGCAAGACCTTGGTGGATCTATTAAAGATATAAACCACATTGAATCACATAAGATATCAACCCCATATTATAATTGAGACCTCATAGAAGGTGCTCCTCCACCTCTGTGAATGTGTTCGGACTTGATAGTGGTGTATAGGCCTATAGGGGAGTGTTGTATGTACAGTATTATGGGACAGACCCCTTTAGGGGAGATCATTTATTTTGTATAAGACAGACCCCTATAGGGGAGATCATTTATTTAGTATGGGACAGACCCCTATAGGGGAGATAATTTATTTAGGATAAGACAGACCCCTACAGGGGAGAGCATTTATTTAGTATGGGGCAGACCCTTATAGGGGAGATAATTGATTTAGTATGGGACAGACCCCTATAGGGGAGATCATTTATTTAGGATAAAACAGACCCCTATAGGGGAGATCATTTATTTTGGATAAGACAGACCCCTACAGGGGAGAGCATTTATTTAGTATGGGACAGACCCCTACAGGGGAGAGCATTTATTTAGTATGGGACAGACCCCTATAGGGGAGAGCAGTATTATCTTTACATTGTTCTCATTATGGACACAAACCTGATTGTATATAGACCCAGTTAGTAGTGACATAGACCACACAGAGGCTGTCATAAACAAACGCTTCCTGTTTCCTGTGTACACAGGACGTTATGAGCAGACTCAATCTGACCCTGCGTGATCAGGCCTCTGAGTACGGACGTTCAAAAGGGATGCTTGCCCATATTGACCTCAATGCTTCCCACAGTTGTCAGGTGGTGGACCATTCTTGATAAACGCGGTAACCTGTTGAGCATGAAAAACCCAGCAGTGCTGCAGTTCTTGACTCAAACCGGTGCCCCTGGCGCCTACTACCATACCCCGTTCAAAGGCACTATAAATATTTTGTCTTGCCAAATCACCCTCTGAATCACAACCATACAAAATCCGTGTGTCAATTGTTTTAAGGCTTAGAAATCCTTCTTTAACCTGTCTCCTGCCCTTCATATACACATATACATTGAAGTGGATTTAACAAATGACATCACGAAGCGATCATAGTGTTCACCTGGATTCACCTGGTCAGTCTGTCATTGAAAGAGCACTCAGTGTATTATCTCCCTCTTTCTCTCCCTACACCTCCTGATATTCATCCTTTCTCTTACTTTCTCCTTTTTACATGCTGTACAACATCCCTTATACTCTTTCCCCTGTTTCTTTTACATGCTGTACAACATCCCTATACTCTTTCCCCTGTTTCTTTTACATGCTGTACAACATCCTTTATACTCTTTCCCCTGTTTCTTTTACATGCTGTACAACATCCTTTATACTCTTTCCCCTGTTTCTTTTACATGCTGTACAACATCCCTTATACTCTTTCCCCTGTTTCTTTTACATGCTGTACAACATCCCTTATACTCTTTCCCCTGTTTCTTTTACATGCTGTACAACATCCATTATACTCTTTCCCCTGTTTCTTTTTACATGCTATACAACATCCATTATACTCTTTCCCCTGTTTCTTTTTACATGCTGTACAACATCCCTTATACTCTTTCCCTTGTTTCTTTTTACATGCTGTACAACATCCCTTATACTCTTTCCCCTGTTTCTTTTACATGCTGTACAACATCCATTATACTCTTTCCCCTGTTTCTTTTACATGCTATACAACATCCCTTATACTCTTTCCCCTGTTTCTTTTTACATGCTGTACAACATCCCTTATACTCTTTCCCTTGTTTCTTTTTACATGCTATACAACATCCCTTATACTCTTTCCCCTGTTTCTTTTACATGCTATACAACATCCCTTATACTCTTTCCCCTGTTTCTTTTTACATGCTGTACAACATCCATTATACTCTTTCCCCTGTTTCTTTTACATGCTGTACAACATCCCTTATACTCTTTCCCCTGTTTCTTTTTACATGCTGTACAACATCCATTATACTCTTTCCCCTGTTTCTTTTTACATGCTGTACAACATCCCTTATACTCTTTCCCCTGTTTCTTTTTACATGCTGTACAACATCCATTATACTCTTTCCCCTGTTTCTTTTTACATGCTGTACAACATCCCTATACTCTTTCCCCTGTTTCTTTTACATGCTGTACAACATCCATTATACTCTTTCCCCTGTTTCTTTTTACATGCTGTACAACATCCATTATACTCTTTCCCCTGTTTCTTTTTACATGCTGTACAACATCCCATATACTCTGTTTCTTCTTGTTTCCCTCCCTTTGACCACCGTGGGACTGAGGCGCTGCTGTAGCCTGTGTAGACTGGCCTTGGGCGGGCAGAGAGGAGGCAGGGAGGAAGGGAGGCTGGAGATGTAACAGGGGAGAGAGGGAGGGAGGCTGGAGCTGTAACAGGGGAGAGAGGGAGGGAGGCTGGAGCTGTAACAGGGGAGAGGGAGGGAGGCTGGAGCTGTAACAGGGGAGAGAGGGAGGGAGGCTGGAGCTGTAACAGGGGAGATGGAGAGGCTAGGTAACAGGGGAGGGGAGGCTGGAGCTGTAACAGGGGAGAGAGGGATGGCGGCTGGAGCTGTAACAGGGGAGAGAGGGAGGGAGGCTGGAGCTGTAATAGGGGAGAGAGGGAGGGAGGATGGAGCTGTAACAGGGGAGAGGGAGGGAGGCTGGAGCTGTAACAGGGGATAGAGGGAGGGAGGATGGAGCTGTAACAGGGGAGAGAGGGAGGGAGGCTGGAGCTGTAACAGGGGAGAGGGAGGGAGGCTGGAGCTGGAAAGGGGGAGAGATGGAGGGAGGCTGGAGCTGTAACAGGGGAGAGATGGAGGGAGGCTGGAGCTGTAACAGGGGAGAGGGAGGGAGACTGGAACTGGAACAGGGGATAGAGGGAGGGAGGCTGGAGCTGTAACAGGGGAGAGAGGGAGGGAGGCTGGAGCTGTAACAGGGGAGAGGGAGGAGGAGGCTGGAGCTGTAACAGGGGAGAGAGGGAGGGAGGCTGGAGCTGTAAGGGGAGGGGAGGAGGCTGGAGCTGTAACAGGGGAGAGGGGAGGCTGGAGCTGTAACAGGGGAGAGGGAGGGAGGCTGGAGCTGTAACAGGGGAGAGAGGGAGGGAGGCTGGAGCTGTAACAGGGGAGAGAGGGAGGGAGGCTGGAGCTGTAACAGGGAGAGAGGGAGGGAGGCTGGAGCTGTAACAGGGGAGAGGGAGGGAGGCTAGAGCTGTAACAGGGGAGAGAGGGAGGGAGGCTGGGGAGCTGTAAACAGGGGAGAGAGGGATGGAGGCTGGAGCTATAACAGGGGAGAGAACAGGGGAGGGAGGCTGGAGCTGTAACAGGGGAGGGAGGGAGGGAGCTGGGGGGAGGAGGGAGACTGGAGCTGTAACAGGGGAGAGAGGGAGGGAGGCTGGAGCTGTAACAGGGGAGAGAGGGAGGGAGGATGGAGCTGTAACAGGGGAGAGAGGGAGGAGGCTGGAGCTGTAACAGGGGAGAGGGAGGGAGGCTGGAGCTGTAACAGGGAGAGATGGAGGGAGGCTGGAGCTGTAACAGGGGAGAGAGGAGGGAGGCTGGAGCTGTAACAGGGGAGAGGGAGGAGACTGGAACTGGAACAGGGGATAGAGGGAGGGAGGCTGGAGCTGTAACAGAGGAGGGAGGAGGCTGGAGGGAGGATGGAGCTGGAGCTGGAACAGGGGAGAGAGGGAGGGAGGCTGGAGCTGTAACAGGGGAGAGGGGAGGGAGGCTGGAGCTGGAACAGAGGAGAGATGGAGGGAGGCTGGAGCTGTAACAGGGGAGAGGGAGGGAGAGCTGGATGGAGGCTGCTGGAGCTGTAACAGGGGAGAGAGGGAGGGAGGCTGGAGCTGTAACAGGGGAGAGGGAGGGAGGCTGGAGCTGTAACAGGGGAGAGAGGGAGGGAGGCTGGAGCTGTAACAGGGGAGAGAGGGAGGGAGGCTGGAGCTGTAACAGGGGAGAGAGGGAGGGAGGCTGGAGCTGTAACAGGGGAGAGAGGGATGGAGGCTGGAGCTGTAACAGGGGAGAGAGGGAGGGAGGCTGGAGCTGGAACAGCTGGAGCTGTAACAGGGGAGAGAGGGAGGGAGGCTGGAGCTGTAACAGGGGATAGAGGGGCTGGAGGTAAAGGGAGGCTGGAGCTGTAACAGAGGAGAGAGGGAGGGAGGCTGGAGCTGTAACAGGGGAGAGAGGGAGGGAGGCTGGAGCTGTAACAGGGGAGATGGAGGGAGGCTAGAG
Source organism: Oncorhynchus nerka (assembly GCF_034236695.1). Lineage (NCBI taxonomy): Eukaryota > Metazoa > Chordata > Actinopteri > Salmoniformes > Salmonidae > Oncorhynchus > Oncorhynchus nerka. Next base: position 61,804,538 of record NC_088398.1, on the reverse strand, counting down.
CTGTAACAGGGGAGAGAGGGAGGGAGGCTGGAGCTGTAACAGGGGAGAGAGGGATGGCGGCTGGAGCTGTAACAGGGGAGAGAGGGAGGGAGGCTGGAGCTGTAACAGGGGAGAGGGAGGGAGACTGGAGCTGGAACAGGGGATAGAGGGAGGGAGGCTGGAGCTGTAACTGAGGAGAGAGGGAGGGAGGATGGAGCTGTAACAGGGGAGAGAGGGAGGGAGGCTGGAGCTGTAACAGGGGAGAGAGGGAGGGAGGCTGGAGCTGTAACAGGGGAGAGAGGGATGGCGGCTGGAGCTGTAACAGGGGAGAGAGGGAGGGAGGCTGGAGCTGTAAAATGGGAGATGGAGGGAGACTGGACCTGTAACAGGGGAGAGAGGGAGGGAGGCTGGAGCTGTAACATGGGAGAGAGGGAGGGAGGATGGAGCTGTAACAGGGGAGAGAGGGAGGGAGGCTGGAGCTGTAACAGGGGAGAGGGAGGGAGGCTGGAGCTGGAAAAGGGGAGAGGGGGAGGGAGGCTGGAGCTGTAACAGGGGAGAGAGGGAGGGAGACTGGAGCTGGAACAGAGGAGAGATGGAGGGAGGCTGGAGCTGTACCAGGGGAGAGGGAGGGAGGCTGGAGCTGTAACAGGGGAGAGAGGGATGGCGGCTAGAGCTGTAACAGGGGAGAGAGGGAGGGAGGCTGGAGCTGTAACAGGGGAGAGGGAGGGAGGCTGGAGCTGTAACAGGGGAGAGAGGGATGGCGGCTAGAGCTGTAACAGGGGAGAGAGGGAGGGAGGCTGGAGCTGGAACAGGGGAGAGAGGGAGGGAGGCTGGAGCTGGAACAGAGGAGAGAGGGAGGGAGGCTGGAGCTTGAACAGGTGAGAGAGGGAGGGAGGCTGGAGCTGGAACAGGGGAGAGAGGGAGGGAGGCTGGAGCTGTAAAAGGGGAGAGATAGAGGGAGGCTGGAGCTGTAACAGGGGAGAGGGAGGGAGGCTGGAGCTGTAAAAGGGGAGAGGGAGGGAGGCTGGAGCTGTAACAGGGGAGAGGGAGGGAGGCTGGAGCTGGAACAGGGGAGAGAGGGAGGGAGGCTGGAGCTGTAACAGTGTAGCGAGGGAGGGAGACTGGAGCTGGATCAGGGGAGAGAGGGAGGGAGGCTGGAGCTGGAACAGAGGAGAGAGGGAGGGAGGCTGGAGCTTGAACAGGGGAGAGAGGGAGGGAGGCTGGAGCTGGAACAGGGGAGAGAGGGAGGGAGGCTGGAGCTGGAACAGGGGAGAGAGGGAGGGAGGGAGGCTGGAGCTGGAACAGGGGAGAGGGAGGGAGGCACTGGGTTGGTGGATCAGACTGGTATTATGGAGACGTCGGCACTCATAATGTTGACTAATGGTTTGTTAAGAAAGTGAAAATGGGTCCCTGGGAGTTTACATGTAATTTTCCTGATTGGCTTTTAACACTGGGCTGAGCGCAGGGCGAGAGGGGTGGGAGGGGGAGAGACGGAGGACAAGGTAATTTATGAGAGTGTGTGTGTGTGTGTGTGTGTGTGTGCGTGCCACTATACCAAAGGAGCACCTGTGTTCGGCCTCACACACCTAATATGTCTCTGGGCTACCCTGACTAATGGAGATCCCATCCCCCACGGGCCCAGATCAAAGCCGTGGCTAGAGTACGCTGTCTGGGGACCTGGGGTGAGAGTTTGAGTCTATGGGGTGAAAGGGAGAGAATCTTAGTGCAGGTGTACCTTAACAGGCCAAGGGCGAGTGTCGAGAGGGCTTGAATACAGGGTGTCCAAGCCGAGTAGGAGAGAAGATATGAGAAGAGGGGGGTTTGGGATTTGGGTTTGATGAGTATGAGCTTTGAGGGCTTTTGAGAGGGGCCTGAGGCCTCATTTATCAACTGTGCTTACATTTCTTACAAAATTCTGGTGTACGTGGTGATTCTATGATTTGCGTGCTCAATAAATTATTGGGATTTATCAAACTGTCGCACGCAACATGTTTTTTATTGATAAATCAGAGCCCTTCTGACCTCTACAACCTCTCCTGGAAAACAAAAAAGCCTTCATTTGCTGTAGAGGTGTGGCAGAATGTTTTAATCTTTTACAGTGATTTTTTCGAACATAAAAAGCATGTGCCATAGCGAGTGCCAAACACTGGCCGCCATTCTATATGTTTGATTGTCTATTTTAAACAATTTAAACTGACATTTTACAGCCCACACTGCTATGCAAAAGACTTGGTTCATCATTTTGTTCATTTTGTTCGTCAGTACATGATTGTGTTTCTATCTCCTGTCTTGGAATAGGCTTAAATACGGTAGGCTACATTATCATGTTACAGCAATACTGCAGCCTAGGCCTACCCATACTGGAGAGGGCAGCCGTAGTCAACAGGCGGACCGCAGTCCGGATCTGGTCCAAGAACGGGGTTAATACTGACCGTGGGTCAGTTGGGCTTTCAATTTATTCCGGTTGAGAGTTGTAATAGTAGAATACACAAGGTGCAATTTCGAAATTTGGCAGTGCATGGGCAGGTTTCCTCTTGTTATGCCATTCACTAAATAATCTTAGAGAACTATTTATAATCTGTCAGAAATGTCCAGTTGATCAAGTAGCCCATGTTATCAAGATAGGTAAAATGGGCTAAGCAGCTATCTGAATCTTGTAGTTATTTATCATGGCCAGATTATGTGCCCATTGGGGCCTCGACCCCCAGGGGGCCCCATTGATTTTGTTGACTCACTCTGGTATCATATGAACACACATAAGACATTGCAAAATGTGTAGGAAATTAGCTTTAAATCTACAAAATGTTCTCTCCGCCCCATAGCAAAATGTGTAGAATTGCAGAAAATTTCACCATGTTCTTTCCGCCAACAAGAGGGGTGTGAACAGTTTAGGGTCGCATGTATCTATCCAGACCTATGCTACCTAGGACATGTGTGTGACCGGACCTTCTCAAATAGTAGTTGAGTACCCCTCGTATAGACTACCGCCTGTCTATTTATTTTTGAGCTTGTCTGTTGTAAGAGTGATGGATAAATAGTAGCCTAATATTTGTTGTGTAGTGGGAATAAACCAGTCATGTCAGAAAATCTGATTATGAGTTAGGTCCACATCATAGAAGTCAAAGAAGCATAGGTTACATGCTGCTATTTCATTTCCTTACCAACGGCAAATGCATCAATTTTATAATTAGGTTACGTTTGAATGTTTTTATTAGCGTACCATTATTAGAATTCCCTTGGTGAAACGCCTCCATTTCCCCCCAAATAACAATATTTGCTTGTAATACAATTCTCCAACCACTAGAAGATGTGCGTAAGCAAGGTCTGAGATTTGTGTGGAGATACGCTCACTTTCCCGTCAAGTTCAAATTTGATAAATAACAACCTTTGTGGGAAAAGTGACTTGTGTGCGTATGCACCTTTGGTAAATGAGGCCCCTTGTAAAAGGGAAGTGGGGAAAGGTAGGTGTTGAAAAAGGGATGAGCGAAGAGGGGAAAAGGGGAGAGGCAGATGGCCAGATGGAGGGGAGGAGGGCTGAGGGGTAGACTCTGGGAGAAACCCTGCAGAGCCATTTCAGTTCCCCTCACAGTGAGACCTGCATTCCTGTCTTCTCCTCCTCTCCTGTCCTCCACCAATCTGCCCAGATGTCAACCTCTCCCCCACTCCCCCGCCTCCTCATCCCCATATCCTTATCTCCTCCTCTTTTTCTCTCCCTCTCTCCCTCTGCTCCTCTGAGAGCCTTAAAAACATGATACTACACAGCAGTGGTCTTTCAGAGGTCAGTGGAAAACAGACAACGAGAGAAAACGGAGAGAAAAAGGAGGAGAGATAAAACGACAGGGACAGTAGAATTTAGCTTTGCTTTCTCACCTCCTTGCTTTTTTTTCCATTATATGGAGAATTCTCTATTTTCTCAATCCTGCCGTAGGTAATATGATGCTTACACAGGGGTTTAAGATACCAACTCCTCTCCATGACAACTAGCATGTTCTTTTTGTCCCCCTCCTTGTCTCTCGTCCCTCGTTCTCTTCCTCTACCGCAGCAGAAAGTAAAGAATTAAACCACCAACAGAATCACACAGGGAAGATAAGGTCGTCTATAGTTTACCTCTACACTGACACCATGACAGTTTTGGAGGCAGAGGACAGAACTTTGCAGATCGATAGTCTCCTCATACGTGACTGATGGTTTAATCAGGGAGCTGTGTGTGTGTTTGTTTGCCTCGTTCCTTCCCTTCATGCCTCTCTCCTCTCTTATCTCTTCTGCCCGGTTGGCCCTCAGCTGTCAGACAGGCCTCTGATGATCAGGAAGAGATTCAATCACATACAGTCGCTTAGCTCTCCTTTTCCTTTGGCACTTCTTTCTCTATCCTCTTCCGCTTGTTCTAGCTCAAACTAGCTCTTGCTGTCCCCATGGTGAGCTGTCTGTCTGGTTGGCTGCTTAGTTGGGTCACTATGTTCCAGACAGACTGTCTCTCTTACTGCTTTGTTTACTTCCTTAAGTTAGCCTACAGAAATGAGTCATGGCAAAAAGATGTTCTAGAACCGTCTAGTAGCCTTACCTGTCCCATCACACACCGTCACAGAGCCAACACACACACCTCCGCACGACCCACAACGCAAATTCACGTGCTGTGATGTAGATGTGTGTCATTATATATAATACACTCAGCCTTAGTGTGGACTTGACTTCCTGCTATTATGGTTTGTTTATACTACTATAAATATATGTCTCTATAGGAATACCAAGCTGGTTTCCTGTCCTGTGTTGGCTTGTATTCCCTAGGCTGTTTGCCTGTGTGTGTGATCAGGTGATATGGTCCCAGTCGTTTGTTTTCTGACTCACTGGCTGATTTGACACACACATGTACATGCACACATAAACACGAGCACACACTCCCGAGTGACGCAGTGGTCTAAGGCACTGCATCTCAGTGCAAGAGGAGTCACTACAGTCCCTGGTTTGAATCCAGGCTGTATCACATCTGGCCGTGATTGGGAGTCCCATTGGGCGGCGAACAATTGGCCCAGCGTCATCTGGGTTTGGCCGGGAAAGGTCGTCATTGTAAATAAGAATTTGTTCTTAACTGACTTGCCTAGTTCTGAATGGCTCTGACACAACACCCATCATTGTTGAGTATGAGTCAGGGTTGTTGTTGATGAGGCCTGAGTTGGTCTGACCTGCCCTGACCCTGCCTCATAGGGAGGTGGACTTGTTGATTTGGATGTTGATCGGATATGACTATAGCAACAGCTGCTGTGCCTGGTGTCCACTAAACAAAATACAAAACAACATAAGGCTATTGGCTCAGGAGATGTGGGGAATGTCTCCTGGTCTGGTTTTGGTTTAACAGACGTTTGTCTGCCTGTCTATGTGGCCGGCCGGCTGGCCGGAGTGAACATGGTCAGGGTTATGGACAGACTCACAGACAGTCCTCTCTGCCTGACTCTTCATCTACAGATCTTAATTTGACCAGTTTCTCTCAGCAGGAAAATCATCCTGCAGCAACAGGAGATTATAAATATTATGTGTATGTCATTCATGGACATTTTTGTCGGGGTCAATACATTTTTCGTTATGGCAAATCAAGTTTGGCATTTTAAAGTGGAAATTACCCAAACGTTAGAATCCTTTTTAAAACCTTGAATAAACTATGATTTGCATTTTCTGCTGTGCAGAAAAATTTGCTCCAACAACAGAGTGATCAAATTAAGATATTACATCTGTACATCACTCTATCATCCACTCCTTCTTTCCTCTCCTCTCTCCTTTCTCCTTCTCTCTCCTGTCACTCAAATCTCTCAGCCATGAAATGCTATTCGTACTGCAAATTATTGTCAATGGAACAGCATGAATTGTGATTTGATTTAATTATGTTATTCAGTTTATAATCGGATTAAGGTTGCACTATTGAGAATTCTAGTATTTTTAAGATAAAATATTAATGTAATTATATGAACATTTATGCTTGTTTTGTTATATAATCATATTGTTAAGAGATTTCACTTCTAAAACATAAATATAGAATCTACACTGTATGGTTTTCATTTGACTTAAAGCCCGTCCAACATACATGTTTGGAGCTATATTGACTTAATTCCCTAGAAACAGTGCAAACAGTCATATTGGAAAATCATCAGACTAGTCTGTATGACAAAGTTAACATTACATTGTGTGTGTGGCTTTCCTTCCACTTGGGAGAGCTTGTCCATAACGCACAGCAACGGAACGGGTTTGTGGGTAGTTCCTTCTCTCCACAGGTATTTCCTGATGGGGAGACCTGTGGTACGTGTGTGTGTGTGTATGTGTGTGCGTTCGTACATGCTGTGTGCGTGGTTGCCTGCATTTGTGTGTGTGTGCATGGGGAAATGTGATTTACAGCCTTTTGTTTTCGCTCTGTGCAGCATGTTATTTTATACTCTTGTTTTGTGGATAATAACCTTTACTCTGGGCAGGCAGACAGAGATGTCAGCTGAGAGGAGGGAGAGAGGAAGTAGGGATGGTATTATTTATGTTCCAAGGCTGACCAGCTCTCTGTGGGGACTGTACTGTGTCCCATGTCACCCCACTCATCACGAGTAGTTCAGGCATGGCCACTGTTCCAACGGCTAACCACCCCCTCTCCCTCCCCCCTCTCCCCTGCTTCCCCCTTCTCCCAGGCCAGCCAACCTGCTCCTGGACAGGAGTAGTTCCGAGGTGGTTCAGTCATTGGGAACAATGGGGGATTGGCTGGACAACGTGAGGACTCTGCCCTGTAAGGAGGCCTTCTCTGGGGTCAGCTACAGCTCCTGTGACACCCTGCCCAAGACCTCCGCAGAGTAAGACTGCTTCTTATGACACTCTGTAGTAACACTCATACTCACACTTACAGGGCTCACTGAACACTTGCTGACGAACCAATGGTCAATTTGAATTTCCGTTTTTTTGGCTTGTCCAACAAGCAAACAAAATGTAAGTTGTTGTGTAACATGGTTTAAGTTTGTATTTGAACGTGATCTAATATTTGAAGAGATATGGAAATGCCAAGACATTTTTGTGTCTGAGTGCAACAGGCTTAAAACATGACGTTTCCCTTAGAAAGTCTCTCATGCCACAGCAACCCAGATTTAATACACCTCACACGCACCCCACCCCCACTGAGATGCCATCATGTTTACAATCTGCTCCCATTACTTGAAGGCACCGCTGTGGGTCTAATCTGTTAACCATGGACGGCAGCATTTGATTGTAATCTATAATGACAGAGCTTTAGCCACGCTCACTGGTACACACTGGTACACACACACACACACACACACACACACACTGGTATACACACACACACACACTGGTGCACACACACACACACACACACACACACACACACACACACACACACACACACACACACAGAGAGTGAGAGAGAGAGAGAGAGAGAGAGAGAGAGAGAGAGAGAGAGAGAGAGAGAGAGAGAGAGAGAGAGAGAGAGAGAGAGAGAGAGAGAGAGAGAGAGAGAGAGAGAGAGAGTGAGAGAGAGAGAGAGAGAGAGAGAGAGAGAGAGAGAGAGAGAGAGAGAGAGAGAGAGAGAGAGAGAGAGAGAGAGTGAGAGAGAGAGAGAGAGAGAGAGAGAGAGAGAGAGAGAGTGAGAGAGAGAGAGAGAGAGAGAGAGAGAGAGAGAGAGAGAGAGAGAGAGAGAGAGAGAGAGTGAGAGAGAGAGAGAGAGAGAGAGAGAGAGAGAGAGAGAGAGAGAGAGAGAGAGAGAGAGAGTGAGAGAGAGAGAGAGAGAGAGAGAGAGAGAGAGAGAGAGAGAGAGAGAGAGAGAGAGAGAGAGAGAGAGAGAGAGAGAGAGAGAGAGAGAGAGAGAGAGAGAGAGAGAGAGAGAGAGAGAGAGAGAGAGAGAGAGATAGAGAGAGAGAGAGAGAGAGAGAGAGAGAGAGAGAGAGAGTGAGAGAGAGAGAGAGATAGAGAGAGAGAGAGAGAGAGAGAGAGAGATAGAGATAGAGAGAGAGAGAAAGACTCTCTAAGCTCCAGTTCTGACAGGATCTACAGCCTGTGAACAGCTTTAGTAGAGTGGATCTGGGATCTACGATCACAACCCCGTGCTCCCCCATCTCCCCCATCTCCCCCATGCAACTCATAACAACCTCTCTCTCTAATAATAAACCTCCATTTGGGCTCCCGGCTCCTCCATGATGCTCATATAGGCTTCATGGGAAATGCAGTGATTTGGCCCGCTGGAGGCCTTCTCTCCTTCCCTCCCTCTCTCTCAGCAGAGGATATGGCCTTTGCAGACCTGCTGTTGTGTTAATTGACGAGGTATTTGACAGTGTAAATAATTTGACAGTCATAATCAGGCTGATCAAAGCGGAGGTCTCTGTCTCTCTAACCCTCTGGGCTCGACAGTGACTACAAAGCCTAACAAAAGGCCCAGGCAGTAATTACCACGTTGCCTTTTGTTCTGATGTCAATATAAATAATGAAATGCAAATAGCGTATGAAATTCCCTCCTCACTATGGCCTAGTTTAATTGCCTGAGAGAGAGAGCCTGATCTGTCCAACAGAACAATGCCTTTTAAGGAGAGAGGACTCTCTTTTGCTCTCGCTCTCTCTCGCGCTCTCTCTTGCGCTCTCTCTCGCGCTCTCTCTCCTCTCTCTCCTCTCTCGCTCTCCTTCTCTCTCGTTCTCTTTCGCTCTCTCTCTCTCTCTCTCTCTCTCTCTCTCTCTCTCTCTCTCTCTCTCTCTCTCTCTCCTCTCTCGCTCTCCTTCTCTCTCGTTCTCTTTCGTCTCTCTCTCTCTCTCTCTCTCTCTCTCTCTCTCTCTCTCTCTCTCTCTCTCACTCTCTCTCTCTTGCGCTCTCTCTCGCGCTCTCTCTCCTCTCTCGCTCTCGTTCTCTCTCGTTCTCTCTCTCTCTCTCTCTCTCTCTCTCTCTCTCTCTCTCTCTCTCTCTCTCTCTCTCTCTCCTACTCTACTCTCTCTCTCTCGTGCTTTCTCTCTCTTTTTTGCATTTTTCTCCGAACATTTAATCAATGAATTCATGTCATCAATGAAAGAATCCTTTTAACCAATTACTACGGAGGCACAAAAAGGCTTGCTTTGCAGACTCAGTAGAAAACCATGTACAGTATTGATGGAAAACATCACAGATGAACTGTAAAGCCTACACATGGTTTCTGATAACAAGATGATTCTACAGCATCTCTGTAGAATTGAACTGGATAAAAGCATTAATAGGATCATATGATTGTTTTAATCCTCTGAGGGTACAGTCCTGACACACAGACAGACAGACCAGTCCCGGACCGGAGGATATATCAGTCTATTGATTAGTAGTGTCTTAATCCAGTTCTTTATATTCAGCAGGAAACTACCCACCCACGCTCTGACTGACCTCTGTTTGTCTGCCAGACTAATCAAACCCTCATACCGCTCCTCAATCCACTGACACATCATGCTTATATACACTCTTAGAAAAAAGGGTTCTTTGGCTGTCCTCCTCTGTTGATAGGGTTCTACATCGAACCGAAACGGGTTCTATCTGGAACCAAAAGGATTCTACCTGGAATCAAAAATGGATCTTCAAAGGGTTATCCTATGGGGACAGCCGAAAAACCCCTTTAGGTTCTAGATAACACCTTTTATTCTAAGATCAAATCAAATCAAACTTGATTTGTCACATGCGCTGAATACAACATGTGTAGACCTTACCGTGAAATGCTTACTTACAAGCCCTTAACTAACAGTGCAGTTCAAGAAGAGTTAAGAAAATATTTACTAAAGTAAAAAATAATAAAATGTAACACAATTAAATAACAATAACGAGGGTATATATAGGGTGTACCGGTACCGAGTCAATGTGCGGGGGTACAGGTTAGTCGAGTGTAGCTACTGATCAATTGACAAAGATGTGGGTTTAAAACTAAGGTTCTGGTAGTTCTGAGGCTGGGTGGTCTGAGGCATCAGACTTCCTCTCCCGTTTTCTTTACTGCCTCACTTCTATTGACACACAGCAGCAGAAATGAAGCCTCCGTGTGCTCTCATAGTGAAGAGCCTCTTCAGAGTTCTACATGAGACAGTCCTTTCTGTCTGACTAACAGGAAGCTGCTCACTGTAAACACTTCCAACATATCCATTATGGTTCTCATTGGTCATGTGGAATATAGCGGTCAGGAGTTTGGGCCCTGGTCTACTTAAACCTGATAGATGATGAGCTCCACTTTAATACACTTCAAAATGGAAGGGACAAAACGCAGTCATTTGTTTTTATCCATTTTATTGTATGAGTCATTCACTGCTTTTTAAATGTATGTCATACTTTACGTGTTCATGTTTTATGCAGTTTATTTACTTTATTTATGTTTTGATTTGTAACATGTCGTTCATGGTGTTAATGCTGTGTACCCATACTCCTTTTTGAGAGACTGTTGCCAGTATGGCTGTGTGAACTTATATTCACATTCCCTGGTCCTGCGTCCTGCCTGTCTGTACTGTAGAATCTGTCTGACGGAGGTCCAGCACCACGTCACAGCAGCCACCTGCCCAGAGTGGGAGCCTTCAATGGGGATCACCACCCTCTAACCCCCCCTCCTCCTCCTCCCTTCAAACTCCAGAGACAACGGATGGTGGGTGGACTGCAGTACACTGTCTGGCTGCCCTCCAAACTAGAACCCCCTGCTTGCATTCAAATAACTTTATAAGGACTTTTCATGTGTTGTTTCATGTGCACCCTACAGACTAGCAGAGAAGCCTGTTGCACTAAAACTGAAGCTCAATGTGAAACCAAAGCTACATTATGTTAACTGAGTGGGTTTGAGCTCTGCTGTTTCTAACTCCGATCTGCTTCACTAATATGCTTCTATAACAACAGTCACCTACAGAAGCAGAGATGAAGGAGTCTTGTCCACTGCTGGACCTAATATCACCATGCTGCTACATACAGTCCACTAGATGAAACATAACACAGTCTTTTAGGTTGTGTGTCTTTATAAAATGATGTGTGTAACCCATACTGTGTGCTGATGTTGTTACAAAGCATGCCGTGACCATTTCTTTTATTATGCATTTGTTATCCACCTATCTGTACCAGTGTCGGTCCCTTCCAAAGACACACACACACACGCACACGCACACACGTACACACGCACACACACACACACACACACAAACACACACACACACACACACACTTCAGACTAAGCAATATACCAAAAACTGCTCAAGGCCACTCTGCCAGCAGCTGACTAGAGACTCTGGCGGCCCATCGGCCTTCTGGGAAATGTGGTCCTGTGTGATTGACAGGCCAGCGGAAGGGGGAGGGGATGGGCATCACTGACGGCATGCCATTAATGTCACTGTCTTACACCGAAGCACTTACTCTCTCTTTCTTGCTCATTCTCTCTCTCTCTCCCTCCTCTCTCTTTCTAAAGGGACCTAAAGAAGGTTGGTGTGACTATCGTCGGCCCCCAGAAGAACATTGTGAGCAGCATCAAAGCACTAGAGAGCCACAGTAAGAACGCCCCTGTCCCAGTGTAACTCGACCGAGCCACTAGAGACTGGCTGTCTGGCTGACTGGCTGCCCTCTGGGCCCCGTTCCAATCTGAATGAAACCCCTCTGGGCCCTGTTCCAATCTGAATAAAGCCCCTCTGGGCGACGTTCCATTCTGAATGAAGCCCCTCTGGGCTCCGTTCCAATATGATTTAAAGTGTCTCCCCTTCAGACCTCTGTGAACGTTTCAATGACGTTCCTTCCACAAGGGAGGCTTCCCTTTGCGAGGGGTAGTGATGGGGAGAGGAGGGCCTCATTGGATTAGAACAGCCCTCTGATCTCTCTAACATACAGGAAGGAAGTCCCAAACTAAAGGAGGAAGTAGACACTCCACACAAATGCTGAGATGCCTTACTCAGAACAGGAGAGGAGAGGAGAGAACCTGGCCTTGGACCTTGGGGCATGGCGATAAAGGGCTGGTGCTGGGATTGGATAACGTGGGACAGCAGGGCCCTTTGTGTGACCTATAGTGGTAAGGGGCTCGTTGAGAACTGATCCAATCGTGATCCTGTGGACTTGACTGACAACTCTTTAACTCTGGAGAGGGGGACATTAAATGCCTTGAGTAGAATAATGCAGTCAGCAGCAGCAATTCACTCACATCAACCTGGAGCAGACAGAAGCAGACCTGGAGATTCATTCATGAACTTTGAGACGCTCCCACCACTGAAGACCCCACTCACTCTCACAAAGAAGGACTGATACCACTCTGTGTGTCTGTGTGTCTGTGAGTGTGTGCTCCTGTGTTACTCAAGAGAAAGTCAGCTTGAGAAAGAAGCCAAACCATTGGATGGGCACCCAGACTACAATAAGCTATGTTTCCCCTATAGCTAATAGCCTACAGTCTGAAAACAGTTGATGTCAAACAGAAAGCAATAATCACAACAATCAGTTTATCACTTTGATCAACCAGAACCAATGAGACTCACACAGTTTGCTCTGATGGTTCACAGGACATATCAGACCACATACAGAACTGTAATTAACTGCCACAAGTCTGCTTATTATACCGTAGGTAATGATACATCACTCCAAGCTTCCTTATTCCCACCCCTAGTGTGAAATATCAGTATGTGTTATTCATTCAAACTAAAGCAGGATAGAGAGAAAAGGAGATCGAGAGAGTGAGGTAGAAGTAGAGAGAGATGTGGAGGGAGAGAGGAATAGAGAAGGAAATGCAGAGAGAGACAGACAGACAGAGAAAGACAGAGAGAGACAGACAGAGAGAGAGAGAGAGAGAGGTAGAGAGAGAATACCTTGCAACCGACTACTCCAGAGCATATTCTGCTCTGTAAGGTAGATAGATGACACTCAATGACCCCGAGCTCTTCTAATGCCTTCTTCCAGCAGCGGTGGAGATCTCACAACTCTCTGGAAACAACGAGTGTGTGAGTGTTATACATCTCTGGAGCAGACAATGATTCTCTCTGGAAACAACGAGTGTGTGAGTGTTATACATCTCTGGAGCAGACAATGATTCTCTCTGGAAACAACGAGTGTGTGAGTGTGATACATCTCTGGAGCAGACAATGATTCTCTCTGGAAACAACGAGTGTGTGAGTGTAATACATCTCTGGAGACAATGATTCTCTCTGCAGTGTGTGAGTGTGATACATCTCTGGAGCAGACAATGATTCTCTCTGGAAACAACGAGTGTGTGAGTGTAATACATCTCTGGAGCAGACAATGATTCTCTCTGGAAACAACGAGTGTGTGAGTGTTATACATCTCTGGAGCAGACAATGATTCTCTCTGGAAACAACGAGTGTGTGAGTGTAAAACATCTCTGGAGCAGACAATGATTCTCTCTGGAAACAACGAGTGTGTGAGTGTTATACATCTCTGGAGCAGACAATGATTCTCTCTGGAAACAACGAGTGTGTGAGTGTTATACATCTCTGGAGCAGACAATGATTCTCTCTGGAAACAACGAGTGTGTGAGTGTGATACATCTCTGGAGCAGACAATGATTCTCTCTGGAAACAACGAGTGTGTGAGTGTAATACATCTCTGGAGCAGACAATGATTCTCTCTGGAAACAACGAGTGTGTGAGTGTAATACATCTCTGGAGCAGACAATGATTCTCTCTGGAAACAACGAGTGTGTGAGTGTTATACATCTCTGGAGCAGACAATGATTCTCTCTGGAAACAACGAGTGTGTGAGTGTGATACATCTCTGGAGCAGACAATGATTCTCTCTGGAAACAACGAGTGTGTGAGTGTGATACATCTCTGGAGCAGACAATGATTCTCTCTGGAAACAACGAGTGTGTGAGTGTAATACATCTCTGGAGCAGACAATGATTCTCTCTGGAAACAACGAGTGTGTGAGTGTTATACATCTCTGGAGCAGACAATGATTCTCTCTGGAAACAACGAGTGTGTGAGTGTTATACATCTCTGGAGCAGACAATGATTCTCTCTGGAAACAACGAGTGTGTGAGTGTTATACATCTCTGGAGCAGACAATGATTCTCTCTGGAAACAACATCTCTGGAGCAGACAATGATTCTCTCTGGAAACAACGAGTGTGTGTGAGTGTGATACATCTCTGGAGCAGACAATGATTCTCTCTGGAAACAACGAGTGTGTGAGTGTAATCTCTGGAGCAGACAATGATTCTCTCTGGAAACAACGAGTGTGTGAGTGTAATACATCTCTGGAGCAGACAATGATTCTCTGGAAACAACGAGTGTGTGAGTGTTATACATCTCTGGAGCAGACAATGATTCTCTCTGGAAACAACGAGTGTGTGAGTGTGATACATCTCTGGAGCAGACAATGATTCTCTCTGGAAACAACGAGTGTGTGAGTGTGATACATCTCTGGAGCAGACAATGATTCTCTCTGGAAACAACGAGTGTGTGAGTGTGATACATCTCTGGAGCAGACAATGATTCTCTCTGGAAACAACGAGTGTGTGAGTGTAATACATCTCTGGAGCAGACAATGATTCTCTCTGGAAACAACGAGTGTGTGAGTGTGATACATCTCTGGAGCAGACAATGATTCTCTCTGGAAACAACGAGTGTGTGAGTGTAATACATCTCTGGAGCAGACAATGATTCTCTCTGGAAACAACGAGTGTGTGAGTGTAATACATCTCTGGAGCAGACAATGATTCTCTCTGATCTGAACAATGTTGCGTGTGGATGCGTGATAGCACCCCCGTCTGTCCCCTGCCCGCCTGTTGCCCTTAGCTGCTGTTGTATGTTCTATTAGCATGTACATATGTAAACAACCATGTAACTATAGCTACTAGCAGGACAGTCCCCTTCCATAGCCAACCCTTTGTACAAATGTTTCTATGTATAAAATAATCAACAAAAATATCTGCAACATTTTGAAAAGGCAAAAATTATTTGTATTATATTTGATGTTATTTTGTCTTATATTTGTTTTTTACATTAAAAAAAGCAATTACAATAACCTATTATTTATTTGTTAACATATACAGTGCATAAGTGTAGTGTTTTGTTTGTAGCAGACAGTAGGTTATAACATGGTTCTGTGACAGCGTCGTCAATGTTTTCTGTTTTCTTTATAATCATGAACATTTGGAAGAGCAATACTGTTAACCAGCCCCTCCCTACTCTTTTAGCTTTCTTTAGATGAACGTGTGTGCGTGTGTATGTGTGTGCATGCAAGCGTGTGTGTGTGTCTCTGTGCGTGCATGTGTGTGTGTGTGTGTGTGTGTGTGTGTGTGTGTGTGTGTGTGTGTGTGTGTGTGTGTGCTTGTGCAAATGTAAAAGGCCTTGTCTACTAATGTTAAATGATTTGTAGTGGAAACATTTATATTTTTATAATAAACATTCTTAAAATATTTTTTGAAAAATTAATGCAGATAAACTTGCCCCTATGATTCTTTCTGGTATTTTACAGCTTTGGGACAACATAACAAGGCACTAACTTAGCCCTCTCCTGTCTCTACCAGACATCTGGTCTCCAGCTCTCCTCTCTACTCCCCACAGAGCTTCTGTTGTCAATCCCTGTTCTTCTGCTCTGAATCAGAATCCATGTTCAGGGCCACTTCCAATAAGGTCTTTCATATAGAGTAGAGCAGCCCGACGTAGTTAGCAGGTAGATTTATTGTGTGATTTTAATGCAGCTGATCTTACAGGGTTCCAGAGTGGGTCAGTGTCTGGGGGGGATGTCTGGGGGCTGACTGATCTCGCGCGCGTGTGCGCGTGTGTGTGTGTATGATGGTGACTGATGGTCTCTCTGTTCTCCCCTGGAAGCCTGACACTCTCCAGATGTGAGGAGCAAGGGAGAGATGGAGAAGAGGAGCGAGGGAGAGATGGAGAAGAGGAGCGAGGGAGAGATGGAGAAGAGGAGCGAGGGGAAAGGGATAAAAGAGAGGGAAGGGGTGAGCTGGACATTGCCCCCTAGTCAGGGAACGATGAACACATTATGTTACACATTGTTGTTCCAATTTGTTCTTTACTGTGAACTAAAACCCCTGAGCTCCTGGGAACAAGAACTGACTGGGGAAAGATGGAGGGGAGGAGCAAGGGAGAAGACTGGAGAGAGAGGGAGATGAACTAGCAGCTGCAGGAGGACAGGAGACAGACAGGTGGTGAGAGGTAAAGAGATAGATGGAGAAAGACTATGGGTGAGCGAGAGAGACTAGGCAGTAGGCAGGAGAACAGGACAGGAGGTGTCTGCATCAGTCCCGTTGTAAAAGTGAGAGGCCAGTAGAACACAGTGTTAAGCTAACACAGTCAGGCAGGGAGGTTAACAGGGCCCATTTATCACCCGCTGTCTAACTCTGCTCACCTGGCAGAATCAGGCCCAGAAAGCATTTCTCCACTTGGGGAACAGGGATGAGGATAATTTTTTAAAAACTATTTATTTAACCTTTATTTAACTAGGCAAGTCAGTTATTTTACAATGACAGCCTACCTCGGCCAAACCCTCCCATAACCAAACCCTCCCACTGAGGTGCAGTGCCTTAGACCGCTGCGCCACCCAGGAGCAAAGAAAGCATGTTTCTGCTTCGTAAATATCTGTTCTGAGTACAACACTGTAATGTCTGTATCATATTTTGAATTGTAAACCCCAAACCCTCTCTTTTCAATCTCTTACTAACTCTTCCACCATCATTTCTTCCCCCTATCATACCCCCTCCTCCCAACATTGGACCCTATCCCCTCTACCCTGTGGAGCAAACCCTATCTTCCCCTCTCCTCCAACTCTTCTACCATGGACCCCTTCAACCCCCTTTACTTCATGACATGGACTCAACCCTTTTCTCGTTTCTTCCCTCTCTCCCTATCTGTCACAGTAAAAAGTCTCCAGCTGTGTGCAGCTGGAGTGCGGGGCGTGACACCAGCTTGGAAAGACATTGACTCATATACACACGTTACATAGAAACACTTTCACAAAGGTGCATTTCTACACACACAGTAACATACACTACATGACCAAAAGTATGTGGACACCTGATCGTCGAACATCTAATTCCAAAATCATGGACTTTAATATGGAGTTGGTCCCCCCTTTGCTGATAAACAGCCTCCAGTCTTCTTGGAAGGAGAGTCCACTAGATGTTGGAACATTGCTGCGGGGACTTGCTTCCATTCAGCCACAAGAGCAATAATGAGGTCGGGCACTGATGTTGGGCTATTAGGCCTGGCTCGCAGTCGGCGTTCCAATTGATCCCAAAGGTGTTCGATGGGTTTGAGGTCAGGGCTCTGTGCATGCCAGTCAAGTTCTTCCACATGATCTCGACAAACCATTTCTGTATGTACCTCGCTTTGTGCATGGGGGCATTGTCATGCTGAAACAGGAAAGGGCCTTCCCCAAAAAAGGGCCTATCCTGAACCATGAAAAACAGTCCAAGACCATTATTCCACCTGAAGCTCCCGACGAACAGTTCTTGTGCTGACGTTGCTTCCAGAGGCAGTTTGGAACTCGGTAGTGAGTGTTGCAACCGAGGACAGACGATTTTTACACTCTGCACGTGCTTCAGCACTCGGCGGGCAGTTCTGTGAGTTTGTGTGGCCTACCACTTTGCGGCTCCTAAACGTCTCCACTTCACAATTACATCACTTACAGTTGTGTACGTGTGTGTATAGTGTGTATGTTATTGTGTATGTGTCTGTGTTTGTTGCTTCACAGTCCCTGCTGTTCCATAAGGTACATGTTTATCTGTTTTTATTTGATCTAATTGTACTGCTTGCATGAGTTACTTGATGTGGAATAGGGTTCCATGTAGTCATGGCTCTATGTAGTACTGTGCGCCTCCCCTAGTCTGTTCTGGACTTGGGGACTGTGAAGAGGCCTCTGGTGACATGTCTTGTGGGTTATGCATGGGAGTCCAAACTGTGTGCCAGTAGTTCAAACAGACAGCTTGTGCGTTCAACATGTGAATACAAGTAGTGATGAAGTCAATCTCTCCTCCACGTTAAGCCAGGAGAGATTTCCATGCATATTATTAATGTTAGCTCTCTGCGTACATCCAAGGGCCAGCCGTGCTGCCCTTTTCTGAGCCAATTGCAATTTTTCCTAAGTTCCTCTTTGTAACCACATGACTGAACAGTAGCCCAGGTGTGCCAAAACTTGAGCGGAAAGGTCCTGCCTTGTTGATAGTGCTATTAAGAAGGCCGAGCAGCTCTTTATTATGGACAGACTTCTCCCCATCATAGCTACTGTTGTTTCAATGTTTTTACCATGACCGTTTACAATCCAGGGTTACTCCGAGCAGTTTAGTCACCTCAGTTTCAACATCATTCATTTAGTTGAGGTTTAGTGTTTAGTGAATGATTTGTCCCAAATACAATGCTTTTAGTATTTTTTTTTAGATTTAGGACAAATGTATTCCAACCATTCTGAAACTAACTGGATGTAACGGGTTTCTTCTTCCTCCTCTGAGGAGGAGTAGTAGGAAGGATCGGAGGACCAAAATGCAGCGTGGTATGTATCCATAATGTCATTTAATGGAAAATTAATACAAAATACAAAAGAACAAGATAATCAAAATGAAAACTGAAACAGTCCCGAATGGTGCAAACACTGAAACGGAAAAATAATCACCCACAACTCAAGGGTGAAAACAGGCTACCTAAGTATGGTTCTCAATCAGGGACAACGATTGACAGCTGCCTCTGATTGAAAACCATACCAGGCCAAACACAGAAATCCCAAATCATAGAAAAAAGAACATAGACCGCCCACCCCAACTCATGCCCTGACCATACTAAAACAAAGACAAAACAAAGGAACTAAGGTCAGAACGTGACACTGGAGCTCTTTGTTAAGTGTTGCAGTTATTGCAGTCGCTGAAATAGCTGATGTGTATAGTGTTGAGTCATCCGCATACATAGACACACTGGCTTTACTCAAAGCCATGTCATTAGTATAGATTTTTTTAAAGTAAGGGGCCTAGACAGCTGTTCTGGGGAATTCCTGATTCTACCTGGATTATGTTGGAGAGGCTTCCATTAAAGAACACATTCTGTGTTCTGATAGACCGCTAACGCTTTATCCACAATATAGCAGGGGGTGTAAAGCAGACTATGATCGATAATGTGAAAAGCTGCACTGAAGTCTAACAGAACAGCCTCCACAATCTTTTTATCATCAATCTCTCTCAGCCAATCATCAGTCATTTATGTAAGTGCTGTGCTTGTTGAATGTCCTTCCCTATGATCGTGCTGAAAGTCTGTTGTCAATTTGTGAAAGTCTGTTGTCAATTTGTTTACTTTAAAATAGCATTTTATCTGATCAAATATAATTTTTTTCAAAACTTTACTAAGGGTTTGTAACAAGATGATTGGTCGGCTCTTTGAGCCAGTAAAGGGGGCTTTATTATTCTTAGGTAGCAGAATGACTTTTGCTTCCCTCCAGGACTGAGGACACACACTTTCTAGTAAGCTTAAATTGAAGATATGGCAAATAGGAGTGGCAATATAGTCCGCTATTATCCTCAGTAATTTTCCGTCCAGGTTGTCAGACCCCCGTTAGTTATGTATCTTTCGGTTTACTCAACAGTTTATATCATTCCCCATGAATAATATTCATAAGAATATGCTGAGAAAAGTCTAATGTATTTGCAGACTTCAATTGACTGTCAATGAGAGCAGGACAGACGGATCACAACAGGGACAGACTAGTTGTAGACTGACTGATGAGGCCAAACGGCAAACAGAGAGCTGTCACACACACACACACACTCACATGTGCGCACACAGTGTGGCAGGATGGATGATACCTGTAGCCTACATGCTGGCTCTGGTCTCCACAGAGCCTTTTCTCTGACAGACTCGTCCATCTCCTGGCATCCAGGGAAAAGTGTGTGTGTCAACAGGGCCCAGTGCCTGCTCTCCTTAGCTGTCTCCGTAACAAACGATGTGCTGCAGACTGGAGTGAAATGATCATCACAAATGCTCCACCATGATACCTCTACTCCACTGGTGGTAACAATGAGACATCAATACTCCTGGGTTTTTACTTTCTCAGTTCTGCTCTGAGTCCATCTTTCTCTGCCTGGGTCCTTTACTGCAATACTCCATGGTGTTGAGCTGTGATCTTGTAACCCATCTAGTCATTACGGTGTAACCCTACTCTAAATCACAACAAAAGATCACCAAGTGACTGTTGTAATCTGGCTAGGACTGAGTGGACATGTAATGGTGTTTGTCTGGACTGGAGAGAGTTGACTGTAACAGTTACACTGACGTCTGATCGCTAACGAACACACACAGCTGTCTCTCTGTCTATCGATAACACTGCTCTCTCTCTTTCCCTCTTTCACACTCCCCCATTCAGCCTGATAATTGATTTTAAATAAAGGAGGAGTGATGTGGAGGGTCTGCTGGTGGAGTGATGTCACCATCCTCTCTTCTCTCTCTGTGGGGTTGGTTTACCGGTAGAGCTGACTGGATGATGACATCAGCAGACGTCAGGCCCACAGAGAAGCATTCCAACTCCAAATTCATTCCAGTTCTAATTATACATTCCAAATCCAATCAGATCTACAAGAAGTGTTCAGTTGTCATGTTGTAAGGAAACATCAACACGGTTTTCTATTCTAATTTGGTTCCTGTAATGTGTTGGTGGTTGCTGCCTTTGACACCTCATCTACCCACCTCTCTCTCTCTCATTTTCTGTTTCCACGTTGTCCAGACATGACCAGTCCTTTCCGGGCCTCCCCAGTGGAACCTCCACCACACCAATACCACAGCTAACCACACTGTAATACCACTGTAACTACACAGGAATGCTCCCCATTGGACAGCAGTCAAGGCTGCTCAGGCCATTCATCATGGGGGAGGCCATTTTCAGTAGTTGCAGAAGACAGAGGAAAGACTCAGTCATGAGGTCATATCCCAGACAGATTATTTATTCAAAAGAAAATCATCCATATTTGATCCATACGTCTATATCCTATTTATAGAATGTATTCACGTACAGTGCAAAAACAGGTGTGTGATAGTATTGTAATGACCTAAATGAACAATTGTCCAGACAGAGGCTTGAGTTTGCGAATTGACGGTTTATTGAACCAACTTTACACAGGCTACTGTTTGGGCCGTAGCACACAACAAATAGATGACAGATAACCCACAAGCCAATCGTGACCTTCTCTTGTGAAGCCCAGACGTAAGAGAGAGAGAACAAAGGCTGAACCTGGTCTTAACTTCCAATGCCCAACTCCCCTCCACGCCACTCCGCCAACCACCAGGATGCCCGGCATCAGAACATTCCAGGCATTCCCGTGATTGGCAGATAGCAGGTTGATTGACATGTCGGACCCCGCGAACACCGGGTACTGGTCAGTACAACACAACCACCTCCTAGCCTAGCACATAACACACAGCTGTCTGTGCGGGTCGCTACACAGCCCCCCCACCACAAAGTCCCTCGTCCCCGAGGGAACAAACAAAGTCTCTGAAGCGACCCGGAGGTCTCCTTTGCCTGCGTGGCCGTGATGGTCGCAGAGTGCCCCTCTGGGAACCAGGGGATGAAGGCAGGGATATGGGGACAAGGAAGCGGGAACGGGTAATACAGTCCGTGGTTCTGGGGAACCACGCGGTGACACAGGGGGGGAGACAGGGGGAGTGGGCTGTCTGGAGCCTTGTCTGCGGCACCTGAGGGTGGGTGCCTGGAGAATGTCATTGCCAGAGAGGGGAATTGTGGGGGTTCCTGGGGTTTGGGGAGAAGAGGCCCCTCTGTATGGGGCTAACCTGTCCCGGTGCAGTGCCACCTTTCTCCCCCTGGGAGGAAGCTGCACCCGGTACACAACCTCCCTACCCTCTCCAGGACACTGCAGGGTCCCACCCAGTGACTGTCCAACTTGGGGCATCTGCCTTTTTTCCTTAGGGGCTGTAGACCCAGACCAGCTCCCCAGCCACAAAGTGCCTTCCCCGGGTGTGCACGTCATAGTTCCTTTTCTGCCTCACACCTGCATTCACCAGCTGCTCTCTGGCGAAGGTGTGGGCTGTCTCCAGGCGGTCCTGGAGTCTCCGGGCATACTCCGGCCCCGGAGGAACATGAGGGCTATCCAGGGGCCGACCAACGCCATCTCCGCAGGGGTGCGGATCTCTCCCCAGCATGAGGACGGCAGGCGTGCAGGAGGTGGAGTCTTGGACAGCGGAGCGGCATGCCATGAGGACCATAGGCAGGTGCTTGTCCCAGTCACGCTGGTGTTTGGAAGAGACGATGGCCAGCTGCTGTCCAAGCGTTTTGTTGAAGCGCTCCACAAGGCCATCACTTTGAGGATGGAGAGGAGTAGTGCGGGTCTTGTGCATACCCAGCCTCTCACACATGGTGGCGAACACACGGGACTCAAAGTTTCTGCCTTGGTCGCTGTGGATGGACTCTGCAGCTCCAAACCTGCTGAACATCCCCGCTGTTAGGGCGTCGACGATGATCTCTGCCTCCTGGTCAGGCAGAGCATAGGCCTCGGGCCATTTTGTGAAATAGTCCATGGCCGTGAGTACCCAGCGGTTTCCACTGTCTGTGGTGGGGAACGGCCCAACTACATCCACTCCCACCCTCTCCATGGGAGCCCCCACTGGGAACTGTTGGAGCTGAGCATGAGAGCGGCCTGGGGGGCCCTTTCTCGCTGTGCAGTTGTCACAGCGGCGACAAAGTCCTCCACATCCCTCTTGTGCTGCCCCCAGTAGAAGCCCTGACGGAGACGGCGCAGTGTTTTTGTGACCCCAAAGTGTCCAGTCCCCACCCCCCCATGAGTACTCTGGAGCACAGCCTCCCGCAATGCTTTTGGGACCACCACCTGCCACCTCTCCTCTCCCGTAGCTGACTCCTTCCATGCCCGCTGTAGCACGCCATCAGCCAGCCGCAGTCTCTCAAACTTCGACCACAACCCTTTGGTCGCGAGTGAGAGCGCTGTCACCTCTTCCCATGGTGGCCTCACCTGCGCCTCTACCCACTGTAGCACTGGCTGTAGGTCTGTGTCCCGTCCCTGCTGCTGCCGCCATTCAGCCACGTCGACAGTCTGCAGCTCACAGCAGACAGGCCCGCTCGCCCGACACACTGTGGCACAGACACTCTCCTCTGCCCGCAGCTCTCTCTCCCGTCCCTCTCTCCGTTCACAGTGGCGGCAGCCGTCTGCAGTACAGGGCCGACGGGACATGGCGTCGGCGTTGGAGTGGCGTGCCCCTGCCCTGTGCACCACCGTGAAGTCATACGGCTGAAGCTCCTCCAACCAGCGTGCCACCTGCCCCTCTGAAAGACATGAGCCACTGGAGAGCAGAGTGGTCAGTCCTTACAGTAAAGGGCAGACCACCCAGGTAGTACTTGAAGTGTTTGACGGAAGCCACAACAGCCAAGAGCTCCCGCCGGGTGACACAGTAGCGGCGCTCATGTTTGTCAAATGTTTTGCTGAAGTACGCCACCACTCTCTCCCCCTCTGGCCCCACCTGGGCCAGCACCCCACCCATGCCCACATTGCTCGCGTCTGTGTCCAGGATAAAGGGCAAGGTGAGGTCAGGGGGCGAGCACGGGGGCCTCGATCAGTGCACGTTTGAGGGTGTTGAACGCCTCCTCACACTCCACTGTCCAAGTGAAAGCCTTGTCCTTCGGCAGCAGGCGGTTCAGTGGAGCAGCAACGCTTGAGAATTCCCGTACAAACCTCCTGTAGTACGAGGCCAGGCCCAGGAAGCTCTTCAGCTGACGCTGGTCGGTGGGGGTGGGCCAGTCTCTGACAGCCCCTACCTTGTCCTCCATGGTGCTGATCCCCTCCTTCCCCACTCGGTGGCCCAAGAAGGACACCTCTCTCCTCATGAAGTGGCACTTCTCGGGGTGGAGCTTCAGACCTGCGGCAGCCACCCTCTCCAGCACACGCCGTAGCGCCCCCAGGGCTGACTGGAAGGAGCTGCCATGGGCCAGGATGTCATCGAGGTATACCAGACACTGCTGTCGGGGGATGCCATCCAGCACCCTGTCCATCAAACGCTCAAAAGTAGCTGGAGCGTTGCACAGGCCAAAGCACAGGACCTTGAACTGCCAGTGTCCTCTGTTAGTGGAGAACGCAGTTTTGGCTCTGGCCTCTGGGGAGAGGGCACCTGCCAGTAGCCGCTGCGGAGGTCTAGTGAGGAGAACCAGGAGGACCCCTAACCAGGTCCAGCGACTCATCGATACGTGGTATGGGGTATGAGTCCTTCCTGGTTACCTCATTCAGCCGCCTGTAGTCCGCACAGAACCTCAGCTTGCCCCCCTTCTTCGGAACCATGACGACTGGCGCCGCCCAGGGGCTGTCTGAGGGCTCAATGAAGTCTGCCCGCTGCATCTCCAACACAGCCTTGTCTACCGCCTCCTGGCGTGCCAGCGGGATACGGCGGGGACGCATCTTGATGGGTCGAGCATCACCTGTGTCGATCTCATGCTGCACCAGATGGGTCTGACCCACCTCTTCCTCACTCAACGCAAAGCTGTCTCTGAATTCAAACAGCAACTGCCACAGCCGTTCCTACTGCTCGGGGTCAAGACCAACACAGTTCCTCCCCCATATCTCCCTCACTGCAGACAGTGTCCTCTCCTCTCCCATCTGGGGTAGCTGGGCTGGGGGTGCGGCCCGGGCTCACAGAGGGCTGTGTCATGGAGGTAGCTGGGGGAATGTAACACACCGCCGTAGGTGACAGGGGGACTGGGGAAAAGTCACACACAGCTGTGGGGGAGGGGGCGCAGCCATGAGTCTCTGCTGCTTTAACTGTTGGAGTAAAGGGGTTTGTTGGGTTGTGAATGTGACATTAGGGGGGGCCATGGTGACTTCCGTCCCTCCCTGGAAGCTCAGTGTGCCCCTATTTAGGTCTAACTGGCAGCCTGTGCTCCTAAGAAAGTCCAACCCCAGGATACAAGGGTCCTGCACAGCCGCCACCCACACAGGATGACGCACAGTCCTGCCCCTACTGTCAGAGTCATTATTCCCTTCCCTTTCATGGGTGCCAGCTCACCTGTGACTGTGCGGAGCTGCACAGTTGTAGGCTCACACTGAGTCCAACCTGGCACAATATCTGGCCTCACCAGGGTTACTGTGGACCCAGTGTCCACCAGGGCGGAGCAGGGCACCCCCTCCACAGTGACAGGGACATGACAAAAGTCCCCAACACAGGTCCGGCCCACCACAACAACAGGCTCCATCCGCTTGCCCTCGTCTGCTTCTGGGGGAAGTGGAGCCTTGCTTCCCCGTCTGTGCCGGTGGGCTCCTCCTGAAGATGATGGTGGTTGGGATAGAAAGCCAGGGGTCCGCACTACCCGGTCTATGCGGACCCCGAGCCGTTTCCCTGAGCTCTGGGGGACATGGGGCAATCTCGGCGCAGATGGCCTGGCTGGCCACAACCCCAGCAGACCCTGGGACCAGGGCTTGTGTTTCGTGCCGCCTGTAGCGACACAGCCCGAATGAGTTCTGTCATTTCGGCCACCCAAGCAGGCTTTTCCGGCTCCGGGCTGCTCTGCCCCCAGCTCGCACAGAGGGTGTGTCTCCCTGCACCCCCACCAAAGCCCCAGCTGAAGCCCCAGCCCACACCAGCTCCTCTCCAAAGCCATCTCCAAGACTGTCTGCAATGACTCAGGATGAGCCAGCTGGGTCTGTATGCGCAGCTCCGTAGGGAGAGCGCCTGTATGAACTGGTCCCGTGCTAGCTCGCTCTGCACGGAGGGGGCATGTGAGCATATGCCCGCCGAGAGAGGCTCTCAATGTCATTAGCTAGCACCCGTAGAGGCTCTCCAGGCTGCCTGTGTCTATTCCTCAGTTCGGAGCGCAGTAGCCCGGGCTGTACACACTGTCCATAGCGCCTCCTCAGTGCTCCCACTAGAGCACCATAATCATGCCTGTCCTCGGGGCTAATCAATATCAAACAGGCCAGAGCTTCATCCGTGAGGCATAAAGCCAACTGCAGTGCCCTTTCTTCATCCGACCACCCCCTAAAATGAGCTAACAGTTCAAACTGAGCATGAAAAGCTTCCCAATCCGCCTTACCGGAATACTTCGGGGTCTTAACAGATACGGACGCAGCCGGGAACTGGGCGCCGCCATGTTTGTTTACATCCTGAGCCCCAGATTCCTCGTCACGCCGCGTCGACGTCGCCACTTCGGTCCGCCCACCAGAATCCGCGCGAAATACACTCGACGAAGCACTCATATGCCCGCTTCAGCGGCCATCACTCTAACGTCCTCCCTCAAGCGGCCTCTGCGCTCCGACGCCCTGGCGATCTCCTCAGACAGAACCCCCGACGTCCATTCACACGCACCTCCTTGGCCATAATCGTCCCCTACCTCCACCTTCACTTTCGGATTCCCTCGAAGCATTTTCAATCCCCATTCTCACCTACGGTAGCTAGCCACATAAGTCAGCTAGCTAGCTGGCTAACTTGTATCAACGTTTTTACTTCTGACACCAATGTAATGACCTGACTAGATCATAAATGAACAATTGTCCAGACAGAGGCTTGAGTTTGCGAATTGACGGTTTATTGAACCAACTTTACACAGGCTACTGTTTGGGCCGTAGCACACGCCAAATAGATGACAGATAACCCACAAGCCAATCGTGACCTTCTCTTGTGAAGCCCAGACGTAAGAGAGAGAGAACAAAGGCTGAACCTGGTCTTAACTTCCAATGCCCAACCCCCCTCCACGCCACTCCGCCAACCACCAGGATGCCCGGCATCAGAACATTCCAGGCATTCCCGTGATTGGCAGATAGCAGGTTGATTGACATGTCGGACCCCGCGAACACCGGGTACTGGTCAGTACAACACAACCACCTCCTAGCCTAGCACATAACACACAGCTGTCTGTGCGGGTCGCTACAGTATACTCCGTTACTCTCTCTCTGTCTCACACACACACACCGTCAGGATTAAGAGCTGTCACACCCTGTTTCTTTTGCTGGAGCCTCGTCAGACAGAAGGGCTCCGGAGGGAGGAAGTAGGCAGCCTTTCTTCCTGCTCCGCTCTGCTCACACACACAAACACACACACACAAACATACACAGACCCACATACTCTCACACACACAAAGGTAAAGCAATTTATTCCTGTGCTAATTATGCCTGACATTTACAATGACTTTTCGTTTGGTGCTAGCAGTGCCTCTTTAACAAGGTTGTCGATTGTCAAACACTGTTAGATATCCTCTGATCGCTACTCTGTGTGTGTGTGTGTGTGTGTGTGTGTGTCTGTGTGTGTGTGTGTCTGTGTGTGTGTGTCTGTGTGTGTGTGTGTGTGTGTGTGTGTGTGTGTGTGTGTGTGTGTGTGTGTGTGTGTGTGTGTGTGTGTGTGTGTGTGTGTGTGTGTGTCATCTGCAGTGACACCCAGGGACAGGGCTCTAGTGGAATCAGTATGTATTGATGGTGAAAGACAACACCATGAGTTAATGGATCCATCATGTTAACATGATGATGGGGCATTATACTAAGTCTCTAGAGGAGAGAGAGTGTAGGACAGCATTACATTTGGTCTTTTTGGGGGACAACCTAATCATGTTAACATATTGCTTGGTGTGTGTGTGTGTGTGTGTGTGTGTGAGTCTGTGTGTCTGTGTGTGTGTGTCTATGGTTATGACATTAATATAGGGTGTGTGTGTGTGTGTGTGTGTGTGTGTGTGTGTGTGTGTGTGTGTGTGTGTGTGTGTGTGTGTGTGAGTGTGTGTGTGTGTGTGCGTGCGTGTGTGCCTATGGTTATGACATTAATATAGGGTGTGTGGGTGTGTGAGTGTGAGTGTGTGTGTGTGTGTCTATGGTTATGACATTAATATAGGGTGTGTGTGTGTGTGTGTGTGTGTGTGTGTGTGCGTGCGTGCGTGTGTGCCTATGGTTATGACATTAATATAGGGTGTGTGGGTGTGTGAGTGTGTGTGTGTGTGTGTGCCTATGGTTATGACATTAATATAGGGTGTGTGTGTGTGCCTATGGTAGTGACATTAATATAGGGTGTGTGTGTGTGAGGAGGGGATGGGGGAAGTACCCCCTGTTATTGACAAAGCCGTCTTTCTTTCTCTCCCTCTCTCTATTTGTCTCCCTTCTTGTTCTCTCACTCCTTATTTCTTGCTCTCTATTGCTATCTCTTTTTCTATTTCTCACTAGAGCTCTGCTACCGAGCCCGACGACCCCGACAGTATACATCGGGGCCTGTTTTTTCTTCAATAACTACAGTAGGGTATGGGCAGTGCTCAGTTATCATTAAATTGATCACTTACATGTTGAAACTGAGCCATTTGCTTGTGCTCTGCTGCGCAGTACAATCATATCTGACTAAAATCGTAACATTCTGTCAGAAGTGCTTCAACCTCGTCAAATATAAAACAGGAGAGATTATTTCACAGAAAACAATATTGTTCCTTGAGTTTTGTCTGAGTTTAGAGTGATGAAATGTAGCTTAACAGTTAACTGTTCTGTAATGTCTCATCGTTGAATAGAGTAGCTCAAACGGAGCCATTGCTATGGTTACTCACAGATCCAGAGCCACAAAGCACAGGAGCAAGTGATGGACAGAGAGGAGCAGTGAATGGATTTCCTAACAGAGTTATTTCTGATTCTGGTTTTCGTGTCGGGCCGGGGCTTAAAGCAATCAGGCCTGTGTAGGGTAGGGCTCTATCTCTCTCACACAATGTCTATCTCTCTCTCTCTCTCTCTCTCTCACCCCCCGTTGCTGACAGTGAGTCTGCGTTGGCAGGCCAGTTCAGGTGGCACTCTGCCTACTTTCCCCTCTAAAAGAGGTATGTATGGCCATTACACATAGCTAATCATGTGATGGTCTGCTAGCTCTTCAGCCCTCCATGGAAACTCTGAACGGCCAGCAAGGTCCACTCACATCAATTATGTTCACTTCTAATCGGAGCCAGGAAAACTACGGTCAGAGGATTGAAATGAGAATTGTATTTAACAGAATCATTTCAATCTCTAAATTGGCTTTGGTTTTCAGTAGAAAGGTCTGTAATCTGTATTTTATTCTACTGATTTTGGAAGCAGAGTTAGAAACCTCAAATTTGTCAAAACAAACTGCACCAGAATGTAGACTCTGTTGCAGTTTTAACAGTAGAACTCCATGACGTGGTGCCGTGGTCACATATACAGTCTGTGTGTGTGTGCTACAGTGTAATATATTTGCTCAGAAACAAGTGTTAAAAAGCCAATGCCATGTTTAGGCGAAGTAATACATCTATTTTTCTGTCAAGTGGATGGCTACATAACCTTTTAATTCCAATGTTAGACCTGTAAATGTTATACAGAGATCCTGTGTGGCCTGTAGCGACACAAAGACGTACAGTATCTCCATAGTAATGCCTTGTCTTCAATGTTGTTCATCACCCTCTAGCCAGACTACTACCCCATGTGGCTCTACACTCTAGAAGACATCCCACACACTATGGTTCAGATCTGATTATCACAAGATAATTCCTGGGTGGAAACTCTTGCCCAGCTTGTATTTACAGTGGGCATATTTCAGGGCTTTTTGACTGTCACAGCACCACGGTTTAGCAATCTAACCTGACAGACTGAATCCCTATCTGAGTCTGATCACATGCTATTCATCAGCCAACATGCTCTGTTTAAACTGAGACAACCAACAGAACACTGAGACTGTGTGGGTGGGTGTGTGGGTGCATACATGCTCTGTTTAAACTGAGACAACCAACAGAACACTGAGACTGTGTGGGTGGGTGTGTGGGTGCATACATGCTCTGTTTAAACTGAGACAACCAACAGAACACTGAGACTGTGTGGGTGGGTGTGTGGGTGCATACATGCTCTGTTTAAACTGAGACAACCAACAGAACACTGAGACTGTGTGGGTGGGTGTGTGGGTGCATACATGCTCTGTTTAAACTGAGACAACCAACAGAACACTGAGACTGTGTGGGTGGGTGTGTGGGTGCATACATGCGTAAAAAAATGGGGGGGTGAGATTATTATGGTAAAAAAAGATATAATGTATTTTACCTTTATTTAACTAGACAAGTCAGCTAAGAACAAATTCTAATTTACAATGACAGCCTACATCAGCCAAACCCAGACGATGCTAGGCCAAATGTGTACCGCCCAATCACAGCCAGTTGTGATTCAGCCCAGGGTGTCTGTAGTGATGCTTCAAGCACTGAGATGCAGTGCCTTAGCCCATAATGGACCTATATATTTTCCAACAAGATCTCACGGTTTTACAAATTTGACTTCAGATTCATATCCACGTTTTGAATTGTTTTATGGGAGGGCGGCAGATAGCGTAGTGGTTAGATCGTTGAGCCAGTAACCATGGAGGGCTGAAGGGCTAGCTAGATCAAATACCTGAGCTGACAAGGTAAAAATCTGTCATTCTGCCCCAGAACAAGGCAGTTAGCCCACTGTTCCTAGGCTGTCAGTGTAAATAAGAATTTGTTCATAACTGACTTGCCTAGTTAAATTGAAAATGGTGTGGTGGTAGCACCTGTTTTATGGGCTCTTGACCAATTCTGCTATTTTGTGTCTCTGACATCCTTTTCTATGACCTAAAACAGCTTCTGGACATCAGAACATTTATCACTAACCTGGATTTGGACTAAAATGTCTAAAGCGAGTCAGCAGCTCTGGAAATTCTGCTTACTCCGGACCAGGACCTAATTCCTGGGTCTGGAAAGAGGAAGTGGTGGCGAAAGAGATGCAGGCGTGGCGGCATCCAGACGAGACTACGTTGATGAGCAAATATACTGAAACTGCCCTCTGTTCTATTGGCCAATGTGCAGTTACTGGAGAACAAACTGGACAAGTTCCGTTCAAGACTATCCTATCAACGGGACCTGAAAAATGATAATATCCTTGTGTTTCTCAGAGTCATGGGTGAACGAGGACATAGATATACATTTTTCTGTTTTTTCTATGCATTGTCAAGACTGGACGGCAGACTCAGGTAAGATGAAGGGAGGAGGGGTGTGTCTCTTCAACAACAGCTGGAGCGCCATCTCTAATGTTAAAACCTCTTGCTCCTACCTGGCACGCAGGCGTCCCATCTAGAGCTCTGGAAATGCAAATGCGCTACGCTAAATGCTAATAGAATACTATTAGCATTTAGCGTAGTGCATTTGCATTTCCAGAGCTCTAGATGGGACGCCTGCGTGCCAGGTAGGAGCAAGAGGTTTTAACATTAGAGATGGCGCTCCAGCTGTTGTTGAAGAGACACACCCCTCCTCCCTTCATCTTACCTGAGTCTGCCGTCCAGTCTTGACAATGCATAGAAAAAACAGAAAAATGTATATCTATGTCCTCGTTCACCCATGACTCTGAGAAACACAAGGATATTATCATTTTTCAGGTCCCGTTGATAGGATAGTCTTGAACGGAAACTCAAACGTTCATTAAAATACACATGCAGGGTATTGAATTAAAGCTACACTCGTTGTGAATCCAGACAACAAGTAAGATTTTTAAAATGCTTTTCGGCGAAAGCATGAGAAGCTATTATCTGATAGCATGTAACACCCCAAAAGACCCGCAGGGGACGTAAACAAAATAATTAGCATATTCGGCGCTACACAAACCGCACAATAAAATATAAAACATTCATTACATTTGACCATCTTCTTTGTTGGCACTCCTAGATGTCCCATAATCACTATTGGGTCTTTTTTTCGATTAAATCGGTCCATATATAGCCTAGATATCGTTCTATGAAGACTGTGTGATAAACGGAAAAAAATAGCGTTTCATAACGTAACGTAATTTTTTAAAATTCAAAAAGTCGACAATAAACTTTCACAAAACACTTCGAAATACTGTTCTAATGCAACTTTAGGTATTAGTACACGTTAATAAGCGATAAAATTCATCAGGAGGCGATGTAATTTCTAAAGATGTCCGTTTCGAAAAAATGTCTTGGAGAGAGCTCGACCAAAACATCCGGTCGGAGACCGGAGGGAATCGGTTCCCTTGTGTCGGTTTGACCAAGAATCAAAGCCGAATCAAATGACAAGACTCTATACATCGTGTGGAAGCTGTAGGCACTGCAACCTCGGCCTCATTTAATTCGGTTCACTTTGAACAATTCCTGGAAGTAGCGCAAGGATATTTATTTCCATTTTCAGTGATCAGATTTTCTTGCACTTTTCGATGAAACGCACGTTCTGTTATAGTCACAGCCGTGATTTAACCAGTTTTATAAACATCTGAGTGTTTTCTATCCACACATACTAATCATATGCATATACTATATTCCTGGAATGAGTAGCAGGGCGCTGAAATGTTGCGCAATTTTTAACAGAATGTTCGAAAAAGTAGAGGGTCGACTTAAGAGGTTTAAGGAAGTTTCACGTTTTTGCTCGTCTGAGTTAGAATACCTCATGATAAGCTGCAGACCATACTGTTTACCAAGAGTTTTCACCTACATTTTTCGTAGCTGTCGATTATCCACCACAAAATGATTCTGGCACTAGCAGTTGTATAGGGCCATAAGCAAACAAGAAAATGCACATTCAATATCAAATCAAATCAAATGCAATTTTATTGGTCACATACACATATTTAGCATATGTTATTGCAGGTGTAGTGAAATTGCTCCAACAGTGCAGTAATATCTTACAATTCACAACAATACACACACATCTAAAAGTAAAATAATGGAATTAAGAAATATATAAATATTAGAACAAGCATTGTCCAGGTGTGGCAGAAATGGAGATAAAATGAATCACTAACCCTTCATCAGATGACATTCATAGGAACTTCATGTTACACAATACATGCATGTTTTGTTTGATAAAGTTCATATTTCTATGAAAAAATCTGAGTTTACATTGGCGTATTAGATTCACTAGTTCCAAAAACATCAAGTGATTTTGCATAGCCACATTATTTCAACAGAACTACTCATAAGAAATGTAGATGATAATATACACATGGAATTATAGATATACCTCTCATTAATGCAACCGCTGTGTCAGATTTTTTTTAAAGTTAACGGAAAAAGCAACCCATGCAATAATCTGAGACGGAGCTCAGAACAGTAGCCAAATTAGCCACCATGTTGGAGTCAACAGAAACCAGAAAATACATGATAAATGTTTCCTTACCTTTGATGAACTTCATCAGAATGCAGTCCTAGGAATCCCAGGTCCACAATAAATGCTTGATTTGTTCTAAAATGTCCGTTATTTATGTCCAATTAGCTACTTTGGTTAGCGCGTTTGGTAAACAATTACAAAGTCACAAAGCATGTCCACTATAACGTGATGAAATGTCCAAAAGTTCCGTAACAGTCAGTAGAAACATGTCAAACGATATACTGAATCAATCTTTAGAATGTTGTTTACATATATCTTGAATAACATTCCAACCGGAGAATTAGAATGACTTCAGATGACCGGTGGAGCGCAGGTCCTTCCCCTGTGAACGCGCATGGTGAAAGCATGGTCAACTCGTGGCAGTGGTGACTATTTCCTGTGTCATTCGAACCCCCTTCACATTAGATTCATCAGACAAAGTTCTATTGACTGTTGACATCTAGTGGAAGGCGTAGGAAGTGAAAACTCATCCATATCTCGCTGTAATTTCAATGAGAGCTTGGTTGAAAATCTGCTACCCCCAGAAAAAATACAAACAGGAAGTGGAATCTCAGGTTTTTGCCTGCAATATGAGTTATGTTATACTCACAGACATAATACAAACAGTTTTAGAAACTTCAGAGTGTTTTCTATCCAATACTAATAATAATATGCATATATTAGCAACTGAGACTGAGGAGCTGGCCATTTACAATGGGCACCTTTTCATCCAAGCTACTCAATACTGTCCCTGCAACCATAAAAAGTTAAGCATGTAAACATTATCAAGGACGTGGGGCAAGACGGAATACCAGGACGCATATTCAGAGCATGAACTGACTAGCTGGCAAGTGTCTTCACTGACATGTTCAACCTCTCCCTGACCCGGCTGTAATACCAACTTTTTCAAACAGGCCCAGTCCCCAAAAATGCCAAGGTAACCTTCCTAAATGACTATCACCCAATAGCACTCACATCTATAGCCATTAAAGGTTTTTGAAAGGCTGGTCATGTCTCACATCAACACCATTATCCACAATGCAATAGCTAAACCCAAGCCTACTAGATGCTAAAGGCGTTCAATGTTGCACCCAGTGGCCGTTTTAAAGGCATTTCTCGACTTCCTCAGGACTTGGACAGACATCCAATTTTGAAGTCAATCTTGAGCAATCTGCTTGACATTTTCTAATAACTGCCCTTTTTCTGGTCCGCAAATTGATTTTGACAAACAAATCAGTCCCCACAAAATCTGTGCGGGCCTCTGTTGAATTTCGAAATCATTGTGTGGTCCTCGAGCCAAAAGGTTTGCACACCCTTGGTTTGGAGTGTAATTAATCGTAGTGCGATTCCGTTTGTTCTAAGATAGAAGTTTACAGAGTTGGACGTAGCCATTTTTGTGTAAGGACTTGAATTTCAGTCGGGAGAGAAACTTGAGATGTGCTCCTGTTTTGCATTTATCACGTCTGTGTAAGTATTCTGAGAGAGATCTAGATTGGCTCACCTGTTGCCTGTCTGTGTTTTGTCTAAGGCTATGTGTTTACTCCTCTCTCTCTCCTCCTCGATTTTGTACCATCAGTTTACACTGATCCCTATGTTTCTCAGGCTCTGTGTGTCTCTTTCATAACTCTCTAGGTTTTCTGTGGGGAGTTCTGTGGTATACATTAACTCCTATCCCACAACCATAACTGTTATGAACCGAGGGAGAGACGGAAGCTAAGGAATTCACACGCAACGGACCACCATCATCAAGTCTGTCACAGGAAGCTGGTGAGGGGAGGACAGCGCATAATAATGGCTGGAATTAAGTGAATGGAATGGTATCAATCACTTGGAAACGATGTATTTGATGTGTTTGACAGCATTTCATTAACTCTGTTACTGCCATTACTATGAGCCATCCTTCCCAATTAAGGTTCCACCGTGTGTGTGTGTGTGTGTGTGTGTGTGTATGTGTGAGACGTCAGTGCAAAGATGTGTTAGCTTACAGTACATTCATGCTAGCGGTTGCAACAACCTTTTGAATAGTTCATTAATAGCAGAATGAATATTGTTCACACATGTCCTACATAAAGAAATCCCCTACCGTAATTGCATGTAAAATTCATTATCATTCCATATTATTCTATACTAATGGTATTTGGACATTACTGATGTGTGATTATTGAACTTCCCGTATAATCAGGAGATAGAAATGTAATCCTGGCACAGGTCTGCAAACAGCTGGTTCTCTTTCAGTTCTCTGTCATTTCCTCTCCCTCTCGTGCTCCCTCTCCCTCTATCTGGAAGCTGTTGGAGAATACATGATACCTCCAGACCTCTGTTTACTCTAAACTACCAGACAGAATCCAGAATGGGCAGATCACTACGGAAAGAACACAGCGACCCTAGAGCGAAGGAGGGGTGGAGAGCCAAACAGAGAGAGAGATAGAGAGATATGTTCCAAAAAAGGTCCAGTCGCCAGGACCACAAATACAAATTCCATCAAGACACCGTTGCCCTAGAGCACACAAAAAACTATACATACCCTGGCTTAAACATCAGCGCAACAGGTAACTTCCACAAAGCTGTGAACGATCTGAGAGACAAGGCAAGGGCCTTCCATGCCATCAAAAGGAACATAAAATTCAACATACCAGTTAGGATCTGGCAAAAAATATTTGAATCAGTTATAGAACCCATTGCCCTTTAGGATTGTGAGGTCTGGGGTCCGCTCACCAACCAAGAACTCACAAAATGGGACAAACACCAAATATACCAAATATCCTCCGTGTACAATGTAAAACACCAAATAATACATGCAGAGCAGAATTAGGTCGATACCCGCTAATTATCAAAATCCAGAAAAGAGACGTTCAATTCTTCAACCACCTAAAAGCAAGTGATTCCCAAACCTTCCATAACAAAGCCATCACCTACAGAGAGATGAACCTGGAGAAGAGTCCCCTAAGCAAGCTGGTCCTGGGGCTTTGTTCACAAACACAAACACACCCAACAGAGCCCCAGGACAGCAACACAATTAGACCCAATCATGAGAAAACAGAAAGATAATTACTTGACACATTGGAAAGAATTCACAAAAAAACTGAACAAACTAGAATGCTATTTGTCCCTAAACAGAGTGTACACAGTGGCAGACTATCTGACCACTGTGACTGACCCAAACTTAAGGAAAGCTTTGACTATGTACAGACTCAGTGAGCATAGCCTTGCTATTGAGAAAGGCCACCGACAGTAGACCTGGCTCTCAAGAGAAGACAGGCTATGTGCACACTGCCCACAACATGAGGTGGAACTGAGCTGCACTTCCTAACCTCCTGCCAAATGTATGACCATATTAGAGACTCAGATTACACAGATTCAGAAAGAATTCAAAAACAAACCCAATTTTGATAAACTCCCATATCTACTGGGTGAAATACCACAGTGTGCCATCACAGCAGCATGATTTGTGACCTGTTGCCACAAGAAAAGGGCAACCAGTGAAGAACAAACACCAAATGTACGTTTATTTATTTATTTAACCATTTGCATATTGTTACAACACTGTAAATATACATAATATGGCATTTGAAATGTCTTTGTTCCTTTGGAACTTCTGTGAGTGTAATGTTTCCTGTTCATTTTTATTGTTTATTTAACTTTTGTTTATTTTCTACTTAACATATGTTTCCCATGCCAATAAAGCCTCTTGAATTGAATTGAGAGAGAGAGAGGTAAGAGAAAGAGTGCAGGGGGAGAGTGAGAGCGAGAGCGAGAGAGGAGGGAAAGAGAGAGGGGAGGGAGGGAGTAGTGAGAGAGGGAGAGAGAAAGAGGGGGGGAGAGCGAGTTGGGAGACAGAGATAGAGAGAGGGGGACAGAGAGAAAGGGGAGAGAGGAAGAGGGGAGAGCGAGAGAGGGGGGAGATAGAGAGAGATGGGAGACAGAGATAGAGGGAGAGAGATAATCACATTTAGACCAGTGGATGACCAAACTAGCGGCTGATGTAGGCCCTCACTATGTATGAACAGAGTAAGAGGGACAGTGGGAGGAAAGAGGAATGGTCTTGTGTCAACATAGTCATATTGCTGAGTTGTGTGGTTTTATGGTTGTAAGGCTCCTTGTCACAGATACAGAGAAGTGAATTAATGTAACAACACATACCTGAGGTCTACAGGGATACCACTGGACTGTGACGCACAGAACCGCGTGTATGCGTGTACGTGTGTGCATGTGTGTCCCTGTGGGTGCGGTGCAGATGGAACCCCATGAACGGCCTAACAGTGATTTATCAGTTTGTTTGGCCTGTGGACTTCTAATGAGATGTTTGTTTCCTCAGCCCCATCAGGAAATGCTTCGAGTCAGAGCTGGGATACATTGAGTTATTGAACTAGACCACTGAGGGAGAAGCATTATATTAGATTGCAGGGTTGATTGGTGGTAACATTGACTGGGGTCAAAATCCTCCTTATTCAAACACACATCAAAAGCCTTCATAGTTGTGTTACACATTAGTCATGCGTGTATTTTTAATGTTCAAAACATGTGGGAAGAGTAGAGCCATAGAATGCACCTTGGGTTTCGTGCAGTTCAAAGTTCTAATGTAGGGTTTCCCAACCCTCTCCTCTGGTCCCCCCCAGACGTTTCACATTTTTTGTTTTAACCCTAAACGGGCCACCTAATTCAATTACTCAAAGGCTTGATGATTAGTTCACTCATTTATTCATGTGTGCGAGTTTAGGGTTAAAACTCAAATGTGAAACGTCTGGGGAGAGAGAGGGAGAGAGGCGGAGAGGGAGAGAGAGAGAGCGGGAGAGAGAGAGAGGAGAGAGAAGAGGGAGAGAGGCGGAGAGATGAGAGAGAGAGAGGGGCAGACAGAGGAGAGAGAGGCGGAAAGAGGAGAGAGAGGGAGAGAGAGAGAGGAGAGAGAAGAGGGAGAGAGAGAGAGGGAGAGAGAGAGGGGCAGACAGAGAGAGAGAGAGAGGCCGACAGAGAGGGAGAGACTTTACATGGGCTTCTGGAAACATCTGCAGTGGGCGTTTACATAATCAGTTCTGTAGCGCTGGTCTGAAATCTGCTCCTCATAAGACATATTAACCAGCTTTCAGTTAATATCATTACATCAGAGGCTTTATTTCAACAGAGAAACAACTGAGCAATGCAGGCTAATTCCTCTGTCTAACCTGGACCAGGCTGTGCGTACACTCTTAGAAAAAATGGTTTTCAGCTGTCCCCATACGAGAACCCTTTTTGGTTCCAGTAGAACCCATTTGGGTTCCATGTAGAGCCCTTTGTGGAAAGGGTTCTTCAAAGGCTTCTCCTATGGGGACAGCTGAAGAACCGTTTTAGGTTCTAGATAGCACCTTTTTCTCTGTGTCTGTGCGTGTGTCTGTGCGTGTGTGTGAGAGAGAAAGAGAGTAGGGAGTTCCCTGAAACCCTTTCATTGTTCTGCCTTGATATCTTAGCTCTCACACACTCTCTCACACATACCATAGCATTTATTAAGGTGAATGAGATAACCGATAAAGCATTAATAATGCCCATTTATTTCCTTCTGTAATCTGCCCCTCTCCGTCCCACACCGTAACACCTGGTGAAAAATAACCAAGCCTGCCTCTCTTTATCACCTGCTTGCATCAGGATAGATCTCTCTTTCTTACCCAGGATACGGCCACTTCTCCTCACTGTAACAATCCTTTCCACTGGCCTCTACTGCAAACCTACCTAATTACTGGCTATCTTTGCTCTAACACAACCCTAGCTCTTCAGTTTAGGACCTCACCCAGCATCTCCCATCTCATCTGGCCCTTGTGCTGTGCTGTGATGACTTGTAGCGTCTCTGTTTAGCTCACAGTCATAGGAGGCGGGTGTGTGGTTTGGCTATCATCAGTCACAGGCTAGGGTAGTTAGCTGCAGCGTTTACCATTTGTCATAGTGCTTCATCATGATGACATAGCGCTGCTGCAGAAACCTGTAAACCATTGCATCCATTTAGACATCTAACAACAGGGGAAATGCTCTGTCTCTTATGGATTACACCCACAAAGGACGCATACCTACCTGGTTTCAGTAGCAAACCGAACTGGCAAGGGGTGGAGAGAAGGAGGGGTGGAGAGAAGGAGGCCAGTGTAGTTAGCTGCAGCGCTTACGCTTTGTCTGAGTGCTTCATCATGATGACAGCGCTGCTGCAGAAACCTGTAAATCATCATATCCATTAAGGTACTAACAACAGGGGAAATGCCATAGAATTAGGTGTTGGAATACTAGAATGGACATGAACCTTCTCATGATGGGATAAATGTCAGCCATTTTGGTCAGGGAGTTGGTCTATCATGGTTTGTCAGTGCTGTGATAAGATAGTGTCTATAAAATAATGAATTTGAAGAATTTATCTGCACTGTATGTTTGTTTGCTAGCTAGCCAGACAGTTTCAGAGGAATTATTCCATTAATGTTTCAAATTAGCTGCCATTATTCTAACATTCCTTTCAAACAACACAGCCATACTTTTTAATTTATTGAACCTTTATGTTATCAGGGAGTCATACTGAGACCAAGATCTCTTTTACAGATGAACCGTGAATGAAATAAGTTACAGAAAATACACACATCAAAATATAAATACTAAATGCAAGCAGAAAGAAAAGCAGTCATAAAAAACAAACACATTGATCAGTAACAAGGTCCTCAATCAGCTTTCTGAATGGTCCTAGAGGCACCAGAACACCACATTTAAGAACATTTTGAAGATTGTTCCACAAATAACATGCAAGAAAACTTAAAGCTGATTTATCTAACTCAGTAGAGACCAATGGAATTTCCAGAGTTAGCCATCCCTGAGACTAAATGTTAGTAATGATGTTAGGTACAGTGGGACTTTTCGTAAAAGGGATGTAGAAAAGCAAACATAGCAATGTATCGACCTACGTGACATCAAAGAAGGCCAACCAACTTTCAGAGATGAGTACTAAAATTGTCACCCATAATGACAAACTGCATCAAACGGCTTTAATGAAGTGGCTGCTGCGTTCACATAGAGGATCTCCATAGTCTAGGACCGATAGGAATGTCGACTGAATAATCTGCTTTCTACTATTTTGCGAGAGGCAGGACATATTTCAATAGATAATAATAATAATTTTCTTAACTAACTGATCAATATGCTTTTTAAAAGACAGCTTTTCTTCTATCCAGATGCCCAGATATGTGTAATCATGGACACGATCAATATGGACACCATCAAATATACATATGCTTAAATTATCAGACCTATTTTATGCACTCCAGAGAACGGCATATACTTAGTTTTACCTACATTCAGTACTCATTTCAGGTCAATAAAGTTTTTGTTGTCATACAATGAAGGCAGACTGTAGTTCAGATAGCTCCCGAGTGGTGCAGCGGTCTATGGCACTACATCTCAGTACTAGAGGTGTCACTACAGACCCTAGTTTAATCCCGGGCAGTATCACAACTGGCTGTGATTGGGAGTCCCATAGGGCGGCTCACAATTGGCTCAGGGTAATCCGGGTTAGGGGAGTGTTCAGCCAGGGTAGGTAGGTTGTCATTGTAAATAAGAATTTGTTCTTAACTGACTTGCCTAGTTAAATATATACAGTATATATATTTAAAGATAGCCCCTGGTCAACCGTGGGGGCAATAGCATACACAACAGTATCATCGGCAAACAAGTGCAGATTACAATATTTGACAGACAAGTCAATATTTTTTATGGAAACAGTAAAAAGTACAGGACCTAGAATAGACCCCTGCGGGACACCTTTCATAATATCCAAGAAACCTGATTTAACACTATCAGT
This sequence comes from Oncorhynchus nerka, assembly GCF_034236695.1. Taxonomy (NCBI): domain Eukaryota; kingdom Metazoa; phylum Chordata; class Actinopteri; order Salmoniformes; family Salmonidae; genus Oncorhynchus; species Oncorhynchus nerka. Next base: position 61,763,770 of record NC_088398.1, on the reverse strand, counting down.
AGATATACATTGAGTTATATCTGTCAAGTCATTTTTAAACCACTTACATGCAGCCTGGTCTAGGCCAATTGAGGAAAGCTTCTGAATTAGCAGTGAGTGATCAACAGTATTGAAAGACTTTGACAGGTCAATTAAGAGGGCAGCACAATGCTGCCTTTTATCTATACAGTTAACCACATCATGTATTATCTAGGGATGCAGCAGAGATAGTGCTATGACCTGGTCTAAAACCAGCCTGATGTACATTAAGAATACATTTCAAAGATAAGAAAGATCTTAGCTAAAAATTAATCAAGGATTATAATATTTTAGCTAGGCAAGAAAGTTTAGAAATAGGCCAATTCATTATTTAGGTCACAAGGGTCACCACCTTTATGAAGAGGGAGAACATGGGCCATCTTCCAAACCTTGAGGAGAGTACTGTACCAGATATAATCATCAGGTTTAAAATGTGGGTTAATGATTCACCAATCGGGGTGGCAGAGAGCTGCAGCAAAGCTGGATCAAGCATATCAGCTTCAGTGGATTTTTTTAACATCAATCTTAAGGAAGGCACCTAGCACATCACAGATAGTAAATTGTTGAAATGAAAACAAAGATTCGCTAGAAGTTGACGGGTTTACTGTCGAGTCAGCTAGAGGCTAGCAGAGGGAAGAGCAGTCGATTGACTGACCAGGATAAACTACACCACCGTTTCTCGCAAATAAAAAGCCTCTCAGGGATAAAATGATGATTAAAAGCATCACTTATCCCATAGACCAGCTGACATCAGTTGATGATAGGTCTTAAACAAGTTGCAAATGCAGTCAGTACTGTTATTGCATCATATTGTACCATTCATTCCATTTAGACTGGTTTTGGATTTCTCACTGACAGGGTAGAGAGAGAATGTGGTTGTGTGGTGTATCAGTCCCTTTCTCTGTTCCTGGTCACTACCATGTGGGAATATCCATCCTCTTCCTTTCCCTCCATGCTGTCCTCCCTCTATACAACCCTCACTTCATATCCTTTCAGTTCCTCCCACCTTCCCTCCATTCAACCATACCTCCCCCTCTCCCCTGAGCCTTCCTTCCCCTCCCTCCCTCTCTCCTTCCATACCTCCCCCTCTCCCCTGAGCCTTTCTTCCTTCCCCTCCCTCCCTCTTTCCTTCCATACCATCCACCTCTCTTTCCTTCGTCTCTATTCCTTCTGTTGACAGTGTCCCTGCCTCTCTGACTGTAATCTCTGTAATAGGGCTGAAATCAAGTGTACTCATAGGGTCACTAGGGCCTCTATCTATACCCAAGCCCCCCCCACACACATACACACACACATACACACACACACGCACGCACACACACACGCACGCATGTCCCATGTTTGTGCTAATGTGTGTGTGTTGCCGTGACTGAGTTGGAATGATGTGTATCCCTGTGTCTCCCTGAATACGGGGAGGAATCCATCACTGTCACAGGGCCTCAGCCTGGCCAGTCTTTGGCTGCTCCACACGGAACATAAGGTCATTTGGAAAGGCCATTTGGCCTTGATGGTACATTCCTGTCTTTGCCATGGACGACTGCATGGTCACACACACGCACACAGACTCAGACTGGGTGGTATTGGAGGGGTATTTCATGCTGTAATAGGTTTCTATAAATCACACCAGCCCAGGTTTGTCCTCTACACTCCTTACTCTTGACCAATCACAAGTGGATAACTGGAAATTACAGTAAATACGAGACAGGATAGATAAAGGGAGAAAGGATTAAATGTGACATATAGGGATAAAGGATAGATATACATGGATTTAGATAAACCAATCCTAGTCTGTTTCTTCTCCTAAAATGTGTTATCAGACGTTCCCTAAAAACATAGAGAGTATGAGGGAGGATTAGAGTTATTCTCTGCTGATATTAACCTCATTATCCTACGACTTTTTTACAAATCACATTACTGCCTTGGAGAGTGCAACAGAAATGTCTCATAGTGTAGTGTGTGTGTGTGTGTGTGTGTGTGTGTGTGTGTGTGTGTGTGTGTGTGTGTGTGTGTGTGTGTGTGTGTGTGTGTGTGTGTGTGTGTGTGTGTGTGTGTGTGGAAACAAAAACATCATCATTGACCTAATCTGCTGGGGAAGATAAATGGACTAATGTAGTATTGCCTCATGTTTAATTGCTGGCAGGGCTTAATAGTGGAACTACAGTGATGCTTATTGTAATAATAGCCATAATCACTTGTAATAATAGTAATTTTTCACCGTGCAGATACTGAATGAGGGTAGATTAACCTGGATGGGGAATATAGTAGGAATCACACTTTGGAATAGTCTGATGGATGGCCTAAACTCCAAACAAAGGGGCAGGATGGTTTGTGTGTGTTTTTGTGTCCATACCGTACATACACATGTGTGTGGAGGAGGCAAGCGTCCCATTAGTTTAAATGGGCATGATGCTGCTGCATGTTTTGTGCCTGTTTGTGTGCTCTCAGGTGTCTGTACAGACATGTGTTTGTGTACATGTGTGTATGTTTATAAGTGTATGCTTTCCCATCTCAGTATTCAACAGCCTGCTCAACCTCCCTAACCCTAACCCTAGCTTCACATCCACATCCCGGTTCAACCCTAACCCTAGCTTCACATCCACATCCCGGTTCAACCCTAACCCTAGCTTCACATCCACATCCCGGTTCAACCCTAACCCTAGCTTCACATCCACATCCCGGTTCAACCCTAACCCTAGCTTCACATCCACATCCCGGTTCAACCCTAACCCTAGTTTCACATCCACATCCCGGTTCAACCCTAACCCTAACTTCACATCCACATCCCGGGTCAACCCTAACCCTAGCCTCAACCCTCCCAGCTAGCTCATAATGTTCCGAGAACCATATGTTTCTTAGAGATTGGTGAGAGCGTGGTTGTCCTATGGTTATTTTGCATACAGTGATTTCGGAAAGTATTCAGACCCCTTCCCTTTTTCTACATTTTGTTATGTTAGTCTTATTCTAAATATATATATTTTTAAAGCCTCATCAATCTACACACAATACCCCATAAATGACCAAGCTAAAACAGGTTTTTAGAAATGTTTGCACATTTATTACAAATAAAAACACCTTATTTACATAAGCTTTCAGACCCTTTACTATGAGACTCGAAATTGAGCTCAGATGCATCCTGTTTCCATTAATCATCCTTGAGATGTTTCTACAACTTGATTGGAGTCAATCTGTGGTAAATTCAATTGATTGGTCATTTGGAAAGGCACACGTCTGTCTATATTAGGTTCCACAGTTGATGCATGTCAGAGCAAAAACCAAGCCATGAGGTCGAAGGAATTGTCCGTAGAGCTCAGAGACAGGATTGAATCAAGGTACATATCTGGGGAAGGCTACCAAAACATTTCTGCAGCATTCCAGGTCCCCAAGAACACAGTGGCCTCCATCATTCTTAAATGGAAGAAGTTTGGAACCACCAAGACTCTTCCTAGAACTGGCCGAATGGCCAAACTGAGCAATCGGGGGAGAAGGGCCTTGGTCAGGAAGGTGATTAAGAACCCAAATGTCACTTTGACAGAGCTCCACATTTCCTCTGCGGCGATGGGAGAAACTTCCAGAAGGACAACCATCTCTGCAGCACTTCACCAATCAGGGCTTTATGGCAGAGTGGCCAGACAGAAACCACCACTCAGTAAAATGCACATGACAGCCCGCTTGGAGTTTGCCAAAAGGCAACTAAAGGACTCTCAGACCATGAGAAACAGATTTTATGGTCTGATGAAACCAAGATTGAACTCTTTAGCCTGAATGCCAAGCATCACATCTCGATGAAACCAGGCACTGCTCATCACCTGGCCATTACCATCCCTAAGGTGAAGCCTGGTGGTGGCAACATCATGCTGTGGGGATGTTTTTCAGCTGCAGGGACTGGGAGACTAGTCAGGACAGAGGAAGATATTAATAGAGCAAAGTACAGAGAGATCCTTGATGAAAACCTGCTCCAGAGCGCTCAGGACCTCAGACTGGGGCGAAGGTTCACCTTCCAACAGGACAACGACCCTAAGCACACAGTCAAGACAACGCAGGAGTGACTGCGGGACAAATCTCTGAATGTACTTGAGTGGCCCAGCCAGAGCCCATACTTGAATCTGATCGAACATTTCTGGAGAGACCTGAAAATAGCTGTGCAGCGACGCTCCCCATCCAACCTCACAGAGCTTGAGAGGATCTGAAGAGAAGAATGGGAGAAACTCCTCAAATGCAGGTGTGCCAAGCTTGTAGCGTCATACCCAAGAAGACTCGAGGCTGTAATCGCTGCCAAAGGTGCTTCAACAGTACTGAGTAAAGGGTCTGAATACTTATGTAAATGTGATATTTCAGTTTTTTATTTAGAATAAAACCTGTTTTTGCTTTGTCATTATGGGTATTGTGTGTGGATTGATGAGGGAAATGTTTTTTAAATCCATTTTAGAACAACGCTGTAACTAACAAAATGTGTAAAAAGTCAAGGGGTCTGAATACTACGAATGCACTGTATATACAACCTTCCCACAACGCCCTGGGAATGGTGCAGGATAGTTACTTGGCTTTGGAACATTCTCAGCACATTTAAGGATCTTAACAAAATAATGTTATATTCTTGGTATTTCATTACTTTAAGAGAACGTTCCCTAAAAGTTCAAACATGGTTATATTTAATTTAATTTGGGGTAATTTTATTGGTACAATCTCCAACTGGTTTGACATTAGGAATGTTCTCAAATAGTTCAGAGAACGTTAAGAAACAACATTTTTCTGTGGGAATTTTTTAAGTCTAATTATATTAAAGATGGTTGAAGTCTGCCTACTCGAATTTGATCTCCATTTCAGATTGATTTTGCCCTTGGCTGCTGCTTCAAGTTTCAGCACCTCAATGTAAGTTACTAGAATCTGGCTTATTGTGAGGTCAATAACTCTGATAAATACATCAAGGGCAAGAAACATACTGTTTTTAATTAAATCAAATATAGTAGTAGAAACATAGTGTATTTAATCAAATCAACTATAGTAGTAGAAACATACTGTATTTAATCAAATCAACTATAGTAGTAGAAACATACTGTATTTAATCAAATTGTCACGGTCTTCCTCCTCTTCATCTGAAGAGGAGAGGCGAGAAGGATCAGAGGACCAAAATGCGGTGTGGTATGTGTTCATAGTGAATTTTAATAAAGAGAACACTGCAACACTATACAAAAGAGTAACAAAAACAATAAACCAATGATGACCGTGAAGCTACAAAAATGAGACCTGTGCTGACACAAGCCACTAACATAGACAATCACCCACAAACAAACAGTGCAACCCAGGCTACCTAAGTATGATTCTCAATCAGAGACAACTAATGACACCTGCCTCTGATTGAGAACCATACTAGGCCGAAACATAGAAATTCCCAAATCATAGAAAATCAAACATAGACTGCCCACCCCAACTCACGCCCTGACCATACTAAATAAATACAAAACAAAGGAAATAAAGGTCAGAACGTGACACAAATAAATGATAGTAGTAGAAACATACTGTATTTAATCAAATCAATTATAGTAGTAGAACATACTGTATTTAATCAAATAAATGATAGTAGTAGAAACATACTGTATTTAATCAAATCAATTATAGTAGTAGAAACATACTGTATTTAATCAAATAAATGATAGTAGTAGAAACATACTGTATTTAATCAAATCAATTATAGTAGTAGAACATACTGTATTTAATCAAATCAACTATAGTAGTGGAAACATACTGTATTTAATCAAATAATTTATAGTAGTAGAAACATACTGTATTTAATCAAATCAACTATAGTAGTAGAAAGCTATCGAAGTTGACTCACGATCCTCCTCATCTTCGCGGTCTCCTTCTCCAACTGAACAGAACATAGGCTGTCGGCTAGTCCATGCACAAGATCTTTTGGACAAGGCCTAATCAGCAACAAAAATGAAAGAAGCCTTTGACTCTCCTTCTGAACTGCCAGTGTAGTCCTACACAGCACACCCATTGGTTAAGCAGCACACAACAAAAAGTTTTTGATCAGCAAGAGCAGAGCAGGCCGGGGCTCAGGTTTGGAATATCCATTGCAGTGTGTAATGCAAGCCTAGTTGTATTTAGACAATCCCAGCAGCTATCTTAGAAATATAACTTTGATAATATGATTGACCACAGTAAATAGCCTATAGGCGCATTTGATATTGTGCAACCAGTACAGAGAGAACTGAAGTCTGAAATGTATGCACTCACTACTGCTCTGGATAAGAGTGTCTGCTAAATGGCTCAAATGTAAATGTAAAATGAGAATGAGCCCAGGATCAGTCACACATTGATATAAACCCTAATAAGCAACTATACTGAACAACAATATAATCGCAACATGCAACAATTTCAACGATTTTACTGTTTTACAGATCATATAAGGAAGTCAGCCCTAATCTATGGATTTCACATGACTGGGCAGGGGCACAGCCATGGGTGGGCCTTTAGACATCTGCGGCATTGTGTTGTGTGACAAAACTGCACATTTTAGAGTGGCCTTTTATTGCCGCGTATGGGAAATGCCTGGGATCTTATTTTTCAGCTCATGAAACATGGGAACAACACTTTACATATTGAGTTTATATTTTTGTTCGGTATAAATCTAAAATGTCATCAATTACAAATGACATGACCCTCCCCTGCACTAGATACATAAAATACTAAACCCTCCCACTTAACTGAAATTGAAAAAGCATGACTCTCCCCATTTTTCCTCCAGGTACCCATTATGTAAATTTCGATCCATCCCTTATAGAAGGTAAAGTAAACATCCATCACTGGTCCGTGAATGAATACTGGTATATTATGTTTTACAGTTTACCTCCCAGCCTTGCCCTAGCCTCAACTCCAACCTTAGCCCTGACCCTAGCTCCAACCCTAGTCATAATCCTAACCCTAACCTTAACCCTAGCCCAGGTTGTTTATCATACGGCAGGTATTACAGTAAATCCAGCACGTACTCAAACATGTTTAGACATGCTGTCAAATAATCTAATAACAATCTGATACAGCAATAAATGATGTTTATTCATTTCTTCTTCAATACTTAGTGTCTCACAAAGAGTCTCTCACAAAGAAAAAACAGAAAGTCAATAGAAGCAATCAGAGGGAGATCAGTAAGTGAAGGAGAGATGACAGGTGACAGGATGACAGGATTGTGTCACCTCAGCAGGCTTTTCATATCTCATAGATCTGATATCTCTGGGACATGACATGAGCCCAGAATATTATTTTCATCGATTCATGTGACCGACATGAAAAGACTTCAACATCCATGTCCATCTGTAATTCAAATGTATTCCACCGGCTGATCTGATAAGAGGCCTTTGTGTGTGTGTGTGTGTGTGTTTGTTTGTTTTTACTATCCTTGTGGGGACCAGAAGTCCTCACAAGGATAGGAAAAGAGTATCGGACAAGTAGGGACATTTTGTAAGTCCCCACATGGAAAAAGGCTATTTAAGGCTTAGGGGTTAGGTTCAGGGTTAGGGTTACAATTAGTGTTAGGTGTTAAGGTTCGCAACGTTAACTATTCATGAAAATCGCAAATGAAATTAAATCAATATGCTTGCTCTCATGCTTAGCCTTTTGTTAACAACACTGTCATCTCAGATTTTCAAAAATATGCTTCTCTACCATAGCAAACTAGCATTTAGCATTTAGCGTTAGCATTAGCAGGCAACATTTTCACAAAAACCAGTAAAAACATTCAATAAATCATTTACCTTTGAAGAACTTCGGATGTTTTTAATGAGGAGACTCTCAGTTAGATAGCAAATGTTCAGTTTTTCCTGAAAGATTTTTTGTGCAGGAGAAATCGGTCCGTTTGGTGCGTCACGTTTGGCTACCAAGAAAAAACGAAAATTCAGTTATCCAAACGCCAAACTTTTTTCCAAATTAACTCCATAATATCGACTGAAACATGGCAAACGTTGTTTAGAACCAATCCTCAAGGTGTTTTTCACATATCTCTTCAATGATGTATCATTCCTGGAAGTATCCTTCTCCTTCTGTATCGCAAGGTAAAATGAATGCCACTGGGAATTACGCACCAATTTAGACAAAAGACACCGGACGGCCCCCTGGCAAATGTAGTCTCTTATGGCCAATCTTCCAATGATATGCCTACAAATACGTCACAATGCTGCAGACATCTTGGACGAACGGCAGAGCGCATAAGCTCGTTCACAGCATATTCACAGCCATATAAGGAGACCAGAGTAGAACAGAGCGTCAGAAATCCTGCTCATTTCCTGTTTGAAGTTTCATCTTGGTTTCGCCTGTAAAATCAGTTCTGGGGCACTCACAGATAATATCTTTGCAGTTTTGAAAACGTCAGAGTGTTTTCTTTCCAAAGCTGGCAATTATATGCATAGTCGAGCATCTTTTCGTGACAAAATATTGCGCTTAAAACGGGCACGTTTTTTTATCCAATAATGACATAGCGCCCCCATAGTTTGAAGAGGTTAAGGAGCCTTTTGGACCTAGACATGGCACTCCGATACCGCTTGCCGTGCAGTAGCAGAGAGAACAGTCTATGACTTGGGTGACTGGAGTCTGACATTTTTTCCCATCTGATACCACCTAGTGTATAGGGCCTGGATGGCAGGAAGTTTGGCCCCAGTGATGTACTGGGCAGTACGCACTACCCTCTGCAGCGCCTCACGGTCGGATGCCGAGCAGTTGCCATACCAGGCGGTGATGCAACCGATCAGGATTCTCTTAATGGTGCAGCTGTATAACTTTTTGAGGATCTGGGGACCCATGCCAAATATGTTCAATCTTCTGAGGGGGAATAGGTTTTTTCATGCCCTCATCACAACTGTCTTGGTGTTTTTGGACCATTATCGTTTGTTGGTGATGTGGACACCAAGGAACTCAAAACTCTCGACCCGCTCCACTACAGCCCAGTCGATGTGAATGGGGGCTTGTTTGGCCCTCCTTTTCCTGCAGTCCATGATCAGCTCCTTTGTCTTGCTCACTTTGAGGGAGATATTGTTGTCCTGGCACTACACTGCCAGGTCTGTGACCTCCTCCCTATAGGCTCTCTCATCATTGTCGGTGATCAGGCCTATCACCTTTGTGTCATCAACAAACTAAATGATGGTGTTGGAGTCGTGCTTGGCCACGCAGTCGTGGGTGAACAAGGAGTACAGGAGGGGACTAAGCACACACCCCCGAGGAACACCCGTGTTGAGGATCAGCGTGGCAGATATGTACAAAGGGAATCGGAATTCTCTCTTGCTCCTGTTATCCACTTATAAAGGTTTATGAACATGTTTAACTTGCTGGCTGCTCAGCCTTGGGCCTGAGTAGGCCTGTTACATTCATTCTTTGTATCGAGATAAGGTAAGACCAGGTGCAGACCGTGTCGAAGTAACAATGTTTGTTACAGCAACAGGGGAAAAGGTACAGGACGGCAGGCAGGCTCAGGGTCGGGGTCAGGTCAGGCAGAGGTCGTTAATCCAGAGACGGGGCAAAGGTACACGACAGAAGGCAGGGTCAGGGTCAGCGGCAGCCAGAGTGGTCAGTCGGGAGGGCTTAGGGTCAGGACAGGCAAGGGTCAAAACCAGGAGGACGAGAAAAGAAAGACTGGGGAAAAGCAGGAGCTGATACAAAACGCTGGTTGACCTGACAAACAAGATGAACTGCCAGCAGACAAACAGAGAACACCAGTATAAATACACAGGGGATAATGGGGAAGATGGGCGACACCTGGAGGGGGTTGGAGACAATCACAAAGACAGGTGAAACAGATCAGGGTGTGACACTTTGCTTTGTAACTGTAGGATTTTCATGCCTAGATTGTGAATGCCTTGTAACGCTTAACCTGTTAATAGAGAGAGATTTTTTAAATTTTCGCCTAAAATGACATACCCAAATCTAACTGTAGCTCGGGCCCTGAGCAAGGATATGCATATTCTTGGTACCATTTGAAAGGAAACACTTTGAAGTTTGTGGAAATTTGAATTGAATGTGAAGAAGGAGAATATAACACAATAGATCTGGTAGAAATGCAACAGAAAGGTCCCACTTCTAGCCATCACTCTGTAATTCCGATGGCGTCCACAACATGGCAGCAGTGTATGTGCAAAGTTTCAGACGGATAACTTGAAGTATGAGCAAACTACATGACATTTAGTGTGAAGTCACCCACGTACATTTGGGTAAATTGTGAAGGAGACATTTACATTCATATTAAATTTTTCTGCAAGAATATCGTCAAATCTGTATACTTGGACTTTGATTTAGCTTTTCCAGTATTAGTAGCCATATTATAAGTTCAACATTTGCAAAACAACCAGTTTTCATAACTTTATAACTCTGAATATTCTTAAAATTTTTGTCCAAAAGGAAAAGGCATGCTGTCACACAAGGTTAGCGGCTATATTTTGCAACAAATACAGGGTTTCCCATAAAGCCCAGCTCATTGGCTATCCAGCTAGCTTTGTTTGACCCCGATTGGTGCTTATTTGACAAAACAACACTTCATGTTATCTCTGGGACCCTTTGGATGATAAATCAGAGCAAGATTTCAGAATGTAAGTACATATATCACCTTCAGAGGTGAATTTATCAAACCTATCACGGCGAAAAAAAAGTGTTTTGTTGTTAGGAGCTCTCCTCAAAACATTGCATGGCATTGTTTCGCAGTAATAGCTACTGTAAATTGGACAGTGCAGTTATATTAACAAGAATTTAAGCTTTCAGCCGATATAAGACACTTATATGTACAGACATTTGTTGTTTCTCTAAAATCTGCGATTGTGACACAAGGCGCTGTGTCACGCCCTGACCTAAGAGAGCCTTTTATTCTCTAATTTCTAAGTCGGGGTGTGACCAGGGTGGGTACTCTAGTTTTTGTATTTCTATGTTGGCCTGGTATGGTCCCCAATCAGAGGCAGGTGTCTATCGTTGTCTCTGATTGGGGATCATATTTAGGTAGCCTTTTGCCACTGGGTTTTTTGTGGGATCTTGTTTGTGTGTAGTTGCCTGTGAGCACTCCATGACTTGCTGTTTATTGTTTTTTGTGAGTTTCCTTTATTAAACATGTGGAACCCAAATCACACTGCACGTTGGTCTGAGTATATTTCCAGTTCGTACGACGATCGTGACACGCTGTATGATTTACAACTGTCCCGTTGACAGGACGTCTATCCCTAAGAAATTAATACTTTTAACTTAAGCTTCATGCCTTGAATTAAATAATGCTGGCGTTTTGCATTCGCTTATCACAACCATTTCTTGATCTTAGTCAGCTAAACACATAATACTTGATTGCACATGGTTTTACTATAATATTAAATGGAGTCAGATAGTGAGGTTTATCAAATGTAGATAATAAACATTATTTATCACTACACTCTCTCCTGCAGGACCTCTGTCTGTCGCTGTAGTTAAACTGAGTCATTGGCCTCACTGTTAGGACTGATGACTCTGTTGTTGAAGGATTTCAGATCTCAATCTCTTTCACCGATAACATCATAGCTACAGCATCCTCCGCTTTGAGCTCCAGAGGGTTACCCCTTCACTAAATCACCGCTGCCCAGGGAGGAGGAGGTTTCCCTGGGAGAGTGACCCAGCCAACCCCCCTGCCCTCTCTGGAGCTCCACGATAGCTCAATTCAATAAATCAGCCATAAGAACAGTTTCCCAAGAATGCCCCGACCGAGAGGGTCAGAGGGAAGGGGTGATGGGGGATAGGGAGGGGGGAGAGATAACCTCAGAGAAGGGAGGTTGTGACCTTTAGGGAAGGTCTCAAGAGAGGGATGTGATGGATAGAGGTGCAGTCTTGTATAGAGACGTTTAAGTGTGCTGTGGCATGCTGGGAAAGAAACTGACTCCTTCAACATCCTCCACTTGAACATGAACTTCACACACAAACAAAAAGCCTAATAACATTTCCATTCCTTTCTGCATGATTCTATTGCATCCCTCAAAAGAGGAGCTGCATATCCATATATGGGGGCGGAATTGCAATCTACTGTAGAGATAGCCTGCAGAGTTCTGTCATACTATCCAGGTCTATGCCCAAACAGTTTGAGCTTCTACTTTTAAAGATCCATCTCTCCAGAAATAAGTCCCCCACTGTTGCTGCCTGTTATAGACCCCCCTCAGCTCCTAGTTGTGCCCTGGAAACCATATGTGAACTGATTGACCCCCATATATCATCAGAGTTCGTACTGCTAGGTGACCTAAATTGGAATATGCATAACACCTCGACCATCCTAAAATCTAAGCTAGATGCCCTCAATCTCACACAAATTATCAAGGAACCTACTCGGTACCACCCCAAATCCGTAAACATGGGCACCGTCAAAGATGACATCCTGACCAACTTGCCCTCTAAATACACCATCTGCTGTGGTTGAAAACACGATCTCAGCGATCACTGCCTCATTGCCTGCGTCCGTTATGTGTCCACGGTCAAACGACCACCCCTCATCACTGTCAAACACTCCCTAAAACAATTCTGTGAGCAGGCCTTTCCAATCGACCTGGCCTGGGTATCCTGGAAGGATATCAGTAGAGGATGCCTGGTTGTCCTTTAAAAGTGCTTTCCTCACCATCTTAAATAAGCATGATCCTTTCAAAAAATGTTGAACTAAGAACAGATACAGCCCTTGGTTCACTCCAGACTTGACTACCACGATATGCAACTTTTCAGGGAAGTCTGGAACCAATACACACAATTAGTTAAGAAAGCAAAGGCTAGATTTTTAAACAGAAATTTGCATCCCGCAGCACTAATTCCAAAACGTTTAGGGACACAGTAAAGTCAATGGAGAATAAGAGTACCTACTCCAAGTTGCCCACTGCACTGAGACTAGGAAACACTGTCACCACTGATAAATCCACAATAATTGAGAATTTCAAGAAGCATTTCTCTATGGCTGGCCATGCTTTCCACCTGGCTACCCCAACCCCGGCCAACAGCGCTGACCCCCCACAGTAGCTGGCCCAAGCCCCCCCCGCTTCTCCTTCACCCAAATCCAGACAGCTGATGTTCTGAAAGAGCTGCAAAATCTGGATCCCTACAAATCAGCCGGGCTAGACAATCTAGACGCTCTCTTCCTAAAATTATCCACCGCAAGTGTTGCAACCCCTATTACAAGTCTGTTCAACCTCTATTTCGTATCGTCTGAGATTCCTAAAGATTGGAAAGCGGCCGCGTTCATCCCCCTCTTCAAAGGGGGAGACACTCTAGACCCAAACTGTTACAGACCTATATCCATCACCACATTCTTATCGGCAGACTCAACAGCCTTGGTTTCTCTAATGACTGCCTCGCCTGGTTCATTAACTACTCAGATAGAGTTCAGTGTGTCAAATCGGAGGGCCTGTTGTCCGGACCTCTGGCAGTCTCTATGGGGGTGCCACAGTGTTCAATTCTTGAGCCGACTCTTTTCTCTGTAAATATCAAATATGTCGCTCTTGCAGTGAGTGATTATTTGATCTAGCTCTATGCAGACGACACCATTCTGTATACTTCTGGCCCTTCTTTGGACACTGTGTTAACAAATCTCCAAGCGAGCTTCAACGCCATACAACACTCCATTCGTGTCCTCCAACTGCTTTTAAATACTAGTAAAACGAAATGCATGCTCTTTAACTCTTGGATTTAGGGGGTGCTATTTCAATTTTTGGATAAAAAACGTTCCCGTTTTAAACAAGATATTTTGTCACGAAAAGATGCTCGACTATGCATATAATTGACAGCTTTGGAAAGAAGACACTCTGACGTTTCCAAAACTGCAAAGATATTGTCTGTGAGTGCCACAGAACTGATGTTACAGGCGAAACCCAGATAAAAATCCAACCAGGAAGTGTCGCATTTTTTGAAACCGCCTCATGCCAATGACTTCTTATATGGCTGTGAATGAGCTACGAATGAGCTTACGTTTTCCAGGTATTCCCCAAGGTGTCTACAGCATTGTGACGTCTTTTTAGGCATTTCCATTGAAGAATGGCTGTAAGGGACCATATATAGCATGTGGTCACATGGTGTCTCCCGCAGAAAATCTTGCGTAAAATACTGAGGTAGCCATTTTTCCAATCGCTTCTTATGAGAAACCAATTGCCTCGACGGATATATTATCGAATATATATGTTAAAAACACCTTGAGAATGGATCCTAAACAACGTTTTCCGTGTTTCTGTCGATACTATGGAGCTATTTCGCCTACAAAAATAATATTTTGGGAAAAAAGGAACATTTGCTATCTAACTGGGAGTCTCCTGAGTGAAAGCATCTGAAGTTCTTCAAAGGTAAATTATTTAATTTGGTTGCATTTCTTATTTTCGTGAAAATGTTGCCTGCTGCCAGCAGAGCCTAGCATAGCATTATGCCATGATAAACTTACACAAATACTTGTCTAGCGTTGGCTGTAACACATATAAACCTCTTGGAACTACCCATCCCGGATCCGGGATAATTGTCATCAACTACACTAATTAGCATAGCGCAACGGTCAAATAATCTTACTAGAAAATATTCATATACATGAAATCACAAGTGAAATATAGCGAAACACAGCTTAGCCTTTTGTTAATCACCCTGTCGTCTCAGCTTTTGAAATTATGCTTTACAGCGAAAGCAAGACAAGAGTTTGTGTAAGTTTATCGATAGCCTAGCATAGCATTATGTCCAGCTAGCAACAGGGAGCTTGGTCATGAAAATCAGAAAAGCAATCAAATTAATTGTTTACCTTTGATGATCTTCGGATGTTTTCACTCACGAGACTCCCAGTTAGACAGCAAATGTTCCTTTTGTTCCATAAAGATGATTTTTATACCCAAAATACCTCAGTTTGTTTGTCACGTTATGTTCAGAAATCCACCGGAAATAGCGGTCACGACACGCCCCCAAAAATTCCAAATTATATCCATAATATCGACAGAAACATGGCAAAAGTTTTTTATAATCAATCCTCAATGTGTTTTTCAAATATCTATTCTATAATATATCAACCGGGACAGTTGGCTTTTCAGTAGGACCGGGAGGAAAAATGGCTACCTCTCTCTTTTACGCAAGAATCACTCTGAGAGCCATCAGCTGGCCACTTACGCAATGTGGTCGTTTACGCTCATTCTTCAACATAAAGGTGTGAAACTACGTCTAAAGGCTGTAGACACCTTAGGGAAGACGTAGAAAAAGGAATCTGGTTGATATCCCTTTCAATGGTCAATAGGGATGCATAGGAACACAAAGGATTCAAAATATGAGTCACTTCCTGATTGGATTTTCCTTAGGCTTTCGCCTGCAATATCAGTTCTGTTATACTCACAGACAATATTTTTACAGTTTTGGAAACTTTAGAGTGTTTTCTATCCTAAGCTGTCAATTATATGCATATTCTAGCATCTGGTCCTGAGGAATAGGCCATTTACTTTGGGAACGTAATTTTTCCAAAAATAAAAATAGTGCCCCCTAGCTTCAAGAGGTTTTAAGCATCTCCAATCCAAAGTTAAATCTAGAATCTGCTTCCTATTTCGCAACAAAGCCTCCTTCACTCATGCTGCCAAACACACCCTCGTAAAACTGACTATCCTACATATCCTTGACTTTGGCAATGTCATTTACAAAATTGCTTCCAACACTCTACTCAGCAAATTGGATGCAGTCTATCACAGTGCCATCCTTTTTGTCACCAAAGCCCCATATACTACCCACCACTGCGACCTGTATGCTCTCGTTGGCTGGTCCTCGCTACATAATCGTCGCCAAACCGACTGGCTCCAGGTCATCCATAAGTATTTTCTTTGCAAAGCTCTGCCTTATCTCAGCTCACTGGTCACCATAGCAACACCCATCTGTAGCACGCATTCCAGCAGGTATATTTCACTGGTCATCCCCAAAGCCAACACCCCCTTTGGCCGCCTTTCCTTCCAGTTCTCTGCTGCCAATGACTGGAACGAATTTTAAAAAGTTGGAGACATATCTCCCTCACTAACTTTAAACGTCAGCTGTCAGAGCAGTTTACCAATCGCTGCAGCTGTACACAGCCCATCTGTAAATAGCCCATCCAACCAACCAACTACCCACCTCATCCCCATATTTGTTTTTGTTTTTCTGCTGTTTTGCACACCAGTATTTCTACTTGCACATCCTCATCTGCACATCTATCACTCCAGTGTAAATTGCTAAATTGTAATTACTTCTCCACTATGGCCTATTTATTGCCTTAGCTCCTTACTTAATTTGCACACACTGTATACAGATTTTCTATTGTGTTATTGACTGTACGATTGTTTATCCCATGTGTAACTCTGTTGTTTTTGTCGCACTGCTTTGCTTTACTTGGCCAGGTAGCAGTTGTAAATGATATCTTGTTATCAACTGGCCGACCTGGTTAAATAAAGGTGATAAATAAAAAATGACAGTAAAATATATACATTCACACTCAGACGTACACACTCTCACAGTGCAACATGAGAACCACTGTACTGAGATGTCATAGGTGTTACAGCCACAGAAAAATATTAATTAGTCAGTAGTTTATAGTGTGAAAGGAATCTCCATCTGAAAATGGAGACAGGTGGAGACCTATCATCAGATGAGGTGGTGAATTCACAGGGTGGCAAGCAGAAACACATGCTCTCTTTCTCTCTCTCTAACTCTCTCTGGTCTGGGAGGGAAGTGAAAATAGCTTTTCTTCTCATCTGAGGTTTGATTCAAGGTTATCCAGGCGAGAAAGAGCTTACAGAGCAGCGTGTTATAGCTCTCACAGGTCTATTTCTACTCAGCTCAGAGAGGAATATTGGCTTTTCTGCTCTTTGTGTTATCCACACTGTTTTAATGACATACAGCATAAATCGGCTTCATATAAACAGTGTTTATTTAGCGTTTTAATTAAATTAATTCCATTGGGATGCATGTAGCCTTGAGGTTTTTAATTTCATGCTATTTTCCAAAATGGGTCAATTTGATCATTTCAAAATGGCTTATTGGAAACAAGGAAGTGTGTTCTGGTGAAAGGTCACAATATAGAGATACTGTGATGTAATCAAGCACTAACAAACAAGTCTGCTGCATCATGTTCAAATTATGAAATTAAACCTGTAGGAAGATACACAAGTATGTACACTACCGTTCAAAAGTTTGGGGTCACTTAAAAATGTCCTTGTTTTGAAAGAAAAGCTTTTTTTTTTGTCCATTAAAATAACATCAAATTGATGTTGTATACGCCTATGTAGATATTCCATTTAAAAAATCTGCCGTTTCCAGCTACGATAGTAATTTACAAGATTAACAATGTCTACACTATTTTTCTGATCAATTTAATGTTATTTTAATGGACAAAAAATGTGCTTTTCTTTAAAAAACAAGGACATTTCTAAGTGACCCCAAACTTTTGAACAGTAGTGTATGTATACACAGTGGTTATTTTTTCCACAAACGTTGAGACAGTAAATAGATATTTCAGTATTATTGTTTTTGAAAGGGAAAGGCACAATACTGGCTTACAATTAAAACACATTTTTTAGTCGACAACTATTAAAAGCGGAAGGTTTTGGCCTTAATCAGAACCAGTATTATTGTTATTTGAATCTACATTAAATGGAAGATCAAATGTAGTAGTGATCAATAATGTGATCGTGGCCAGCTGTATCCCTGGCTTCACATCCAAGTTCATGTTCAGTCATATTGATCATGTTGTTATCGATTATGTAATGGTTCAGCAAGGGGTAGAGGTTACCGACCTGGGTAAATTGATTAACACAGTAGGAAAATACCATTATGTTAAACATGTGTAAATCTATTTCTCACAAAAGATACCCATTGTCTCATTATTAATTGTTCCAATCTACAACATGGAAATATAAGGTGGCCCAGGATTTCCTCTCCTCATCCTCCCTCCTTCTCAGCCACTTCCCATGATCTGCCTTCCCTCCTAGAGCTCCAACAGCCTTCTCAACTGGTTTAGGGAAGGGGATGCCTAGTCAGTTACACAACTCAATGCATTCAACCGAAATGTGTCTTCCGCATTTAACACAACCCCTCTGAATCCTTGGCACACAGGGAGCAGTTGTTATTTGGGGTTAACTGCCTTGCTCAAGGGCAGACTTTTCCACCTTTTCAAAATCAGGGACCTTAACCAGCAACCTTTCGGTTACTGGCCCAAAGCTCTTAACCGCTAGGCTACCTGCCAGCTGTGTGTGTGTGCGTGTGTGTGTGTGTGTGTGTGTGTGTGTGTGTGTGTGTGTGTGTGTGTGTGTGTGTGTGTGTGTGTGTGTGTGTGTGAGACAAAATTTGGACAATACACGCTAATTATCAAAATCACACCCTGATCTGTTTCACCTGTCTTGTGATTGTCTCCAACCCCCACCAGGGGTCTCCCATTACTTCATGTGTATATATACCTGCGTTATCTTTTTGTCTTGATAGATGCCAGCAAAGCCACAACACAACACTAAATACATTTATTGCACTCTAACGGTGACAAATGGTGCCCACAAACTGTTAGGGCCTACATAAATCTGTTCCAGCACCAGAGTCCCAACAGCAGTCCCAACACCTTACCACTGCTACATCTGACTATCAGCGCAGCCTTGTCTGGCAGCGAAACAGTTAATTCAGCCTCATTTACTGCCTTTAAAAAAACAAATATGATGTGGCTGACTTGCTTTAACAAGGTACGGTGTGATTCAAAATGGTCGGTAATCTGTTTGTTAACTTGGCTTTCGAAGACCTTAGAAAGACAGGGTAAAATAGATATAGGTCTGTAACAGTTTGGGTCTAGAGTGTCTCCCCCTTTGAAGAGGAGGATGACCGCAGCAGCTTTCCAATCTTTAGGGATCTCAGACGATACGAAAGAGAGGTTGAACAGGCTTGTAATAGGGGTTGCAACACTTGCGGTGGATAATTTTAGAAAGAGAGGGTCCAGATTATCTAGCCCGGCTGATTTGTAGGGGTCCAGATTTTGCAGCTCTTTCAGAACATCAGCTATCTGGATTTGGGTGAAGTGGTGGTGAAATGGGTTGGGCTTTGGCGGGTTGCTGTGGAGGGTGCCGGGCAGTTGGTAGGGGTAGCCAGGTGGAAAGCATGGCCAGCCGTAGAGAAATGCTTATTAGAATTCTCAATTATAGTGAATTTATTGGTGGTGACAGTGTTTCCTAGCCTCAGAGCAGTGGGCAGCTGAGAGAAGGTGCCCTTATTCTCCATGGACTTTACAGTGTCCCAGAACTTTTTTGAGTTAGTACTACAGGATGTAAATTTCTGTTTTGTGTAGCGCCTGCAGGGTTGAAATATGCTACCCTCTTTGTTTACTGTTTTGCTATCATCAGATAATAGCTTCTTATGTTTTCGCCTTTTTAAAATCTGACATGTTGGCTGGATTCACAACGAGTGTAGCTTTAATTTAGTATCTTATATGTGTGATTTAATGAAAGTTAGATTTTTCTATCATTTTATTTGAATTTGCCGCGCTGCATTTTCCCTGGCTTTTGGCTAACGGGGACGCAAGCATCCCCTATACCATAAGAAGTTAACATGCATGAAACCAAGGCTTTTACGGTTACAGAAGTCAACAAATCAGAGCACCTGGGGAATAGGAGTGGAGCTAGGCACTGCAAGACCTTGATTAAGCTCTACATCACCAGAGGTACAGAGGAGAAGTAGGATAAGGGTACGGCTAAATGCTATACGAACTGGCCGTCTGGCACGTTCGGAACAGAGGGTAAAAGGAGCAGGTTTCTGGGCACGATAGCATATATTCGAGGCATAATGTACAGACAAAGGTATGGTAGGATGTGAGTACATTGGAGGTAAACCTAGACATTGAGTAAAGATGAGAGAGATATAGTCTCTAGAGACGTTTACACCAGGTGATATCATCGCATATGTAGGAGGTGGAACAACATGGTTGGTTAAGGCATATTGAGCAGGGCTAGAGGCTCTACAGTGAAATAAGACAGTAACCACTAACCAGGACAGTAATGGACGAGGCATATTGATATTAGAGAGAGGCATGCATAGCCAAGTGAACATATGGGTGCAGTGAGTGGTTGGGCTGACTGGGGACACGGCGATTCAGACAGTTAGCAGGCCGATGCTAACACGCTAACAGTTAGTAGGCCGGGGGTAAACAAGCAAGCAGGTAGCAGACCGGGGCTGGCAAGCTAGCAGTTAGCAGACCGGGTTAGCAAGCAAGCAGTTAGCAGGGGCTAGCAGTTAGCAGACCGGGGCAGGCAAGCTAGCAGTTAGCAGACAGGGGCAGGCAAGCTAGCAGTTAGCAGACCGGGGCAGGCAAGCTAGCAGTTAGCAGACCGGAGATTAGCCAGTTAGCCTTTGGGGACGTCGCGATGGGGGTAAGTCTGTTTTTGCCTCTTCATGCGGTGACGTCGATAGACCAGTCGTGGAATTAGTAGGGTTCCAAGTAGCTCTAGGTAGCTAGCAGGCCTAGCAGGTTAGCAGAATGGGCCTTCAGCGTGCGTCGCGCCTGAGGGGCCTGTTGGAATCCTCGGGCAGATTATGTCGGTATTCCAGCCTTCTGCTACAGCTAAATATTTCACATTTTGACTCATCAGTCCAGAGCACCGGCTGCCATTTTTCTGCACCCCAGTTCCTGTGTTGTCATGCATAGTTGAGACGCTTGGCCTTGTTTCCACATCGGAGATATGGCTTTTTGGCCGCAAGTCTTCCATGAAGGCCATTTCGGACTAAACTTCTCCGGATGGTAGACGTGTGTACAAGGATCCCACGTTTTTCTGCCAATTCTGAGCTGATGGCACTGCTGGACATCTTCTGATTGCGAAGGGAAGTAAGCATGATGTGTCTTTCATCTGCTGCAGTTATCTTGGCCGACCACTGGGTCTACAGTCCTCAACGTTGCCCGTTTCTTTGTGCTTCTTCAAAAGAGCTTGGACAGCACATCTGGAAACCTCTGTCTGTCTTGAAATTTCTGCCTGGAAGAGACCTTGCTGATGCAGTATAATACCTTGTGTCTTGTTGCTGTTCTCAGTCTTGCCATGGTGTATGACTTTTGACAGTAAACTGTCTTCAGCAACCTCACCTTGTTAGCTGAGTTTGGCCGTTCCTCACCCAGTTTTATTCCTCGTACACAGCTGTTTCTGTTTCAGTTGATAAGAGGCTCCTCTGTCCTCGACTCGTTACCTGTATTAATGGCACCTGTTTGAACTTGTTATCAGTATAAAAGACACCTGTCCACAACCTCAAACTGTCACACTCCAAACTCCACTATGGCCAAGACCAAAGAGCTGTCAAAGGACACCAGAAACAAAATTGAAGACCTGCACCAGGCTGGGAAGACTGAATCTGCAATAGGTAAGCAACTTGGTTTGAAGAAATCAACTGTGGGAGCAATTATTAGGAAATGGAAGACATACAAGACCACTGATAATCTCCCTAGATCTGGGGCTCCACGCAAGATCTCACCCCATGGGGTCAAAATGATCACAAGAACGGTGAGCAAAAATCCCAGAACCACACGGGGGGACGTAGTGAATGACCTGCAGAGAGTTGGGACCAAAGTAACAAAGCCTACCATCAGTAATACACTACGCCGCCAGGGACTCAAATCCTGCAGTGCCAGACGTGTCCCCCTGCTTAAGCCAGTAAATGTCCAAAACTCAACTCGTCGTGTTTGGAGGACAAAGAATGCTGAGTTGCATCCAAAGAACACCATACCTACTGTGAAGCATGGGGGTGGAAACATCATGCTTTGGGGCTGTTTTTCTGCAAAGGGACCAGGACGACTGATCCGTGTAAAGGAAAGAATGAATGGGGCCATGTATCGTGAGATTTTGAGTGAAAACCTCCTTCCCTCAGCAAGTGCATTGAAGATGAAACGTGGCTGGGTCTTTCAGCATGACAATGATCCCAAACACACCGCCCGGGCAATGAAGGAGTGGCTTCGTAAGAAGCATTTCAAGGTCCTGGAGTGGCCTAGCCAGTCTCCAGATCTCAACCCCATAGAAAATCTTTGGAGGGAGTTGAAAGTTTGTGTTGCCCAGCAACAGCCCCAAAACATCACTGCTCTAGAGGAGATATGCATGGAGGAATGGGCCAAAATACCAGTAACAGTGTGTGAAAACCTTGTGAAGACTTACAGAAAACGTTTGACCTCTGTCATTGCCAACACAGGGTATATAACAAGTATTGAGATAAACTTTTGTTATTGACCAAATACTTATTTTCCACCATAATTTGCAAATAAATTCATTAAAAATCCTACAATGTGATTTTCTGGATTTGTTTCCCTCATTTTGTCTGTCATAGTTGAACTGCACCTATGATGAAAATTACAGGCCTCTCCCATCTTTTTAAGTGGGAGAACTTGCACAATTGGTGGCTGACTAAATACTTTTTTGCCCCACTGTAACCCATATTTATGTTTATTTGTTTTCCCTTTTGTACTTGTTGCAACACTGTACATAGCCATAATGACATTTGAAATATCTCTATTCTATTTGTGAGCGTAATGTATACTGTTAATTTCTAAACAGTTAACCATATTTCACTTTTGTTATATATTTCACTTGCTTTGTCAATGAAAACATGTTTCCCAGGAGGGAGAGGGAGAGAGAAAGTAGACCAGTAGATGACAAAACTAGGGGCTTATGTAGGCTTCCACAGGGAAGCTGCAGGATCCACGTGTGTGTGTGTGGTAACACAGACAGCTGGAGGTGGCTGCCATCACGCTGAAGAGAAAATAGAAGAGGGGGGTTATTTCTCTTTTGTTCTTTTTCTGCCCTGCTTATTCCTCTTTCTCCTCTGGATGAGAAGAATAAAGGAAGAACAGGACATATATTTCTACCAGGAAAGACTTCCAGCAAGAAAATGAAACACTTCCACTGCATTGATATAGTTATTGTGTAGTTGTTACAGATCCAACAGACAGGCTTTCTCTGTACTCCTCATCTGATTCTGCTTCCTCTCATACTAGCTGCTATTGTCTGATCCTCCTAAAACCCTCTGTGGCTTGTAATGTCTGTACCGTACTCAGGTGACCTAAACCAAAGATGAGTGTGAGAGAGAGCGAGATGTGATGCATGTGTGTGCATTCAAACATTCATAATTATCACATTCTGAATTGAAACGTACCACTAAAGACAACTACAATTTATATCACCACCAAATATGGATAAAGAAAACCCTACACAAATAAAGTGCTCTCTTCATAAGGTGTACTCTACAGTGTTGTCCATTAATATCCAGTGTTAGATGATGCTGTTCCACTGTGTCACAGTGAGAGTTATATGGTGCTAGGTGAGGTAATGTTCTGGGTGGTATCACTGCTCTGACAGAGGGCAAGACTCTCTGTCTGTACGTCTCTCTCTCACACACACACACACACACTCATTCACTCTCACACACACACACATTCACTCTCAACTTGAGTGAACAGACACTGAAAAGCCCCAGATGGTTACAGATAAGGCGTGAGAGAGAACGTGATGGGAGAAGGAGGCGACAACAAAGCGAGAACAGGTGGAAAAGAGAGTGAGAGAAAGTAGAAAAAAGGAGCAAGAGAGAATCTTAAAAAACAGGGAAAAGAGGTCAGGAGGACTGTTTGCCTTCACACTATTGAAGCACAGTTCATAACTCACTAGGAGCCATTGTTGATGTTCCGTCTAATGCTTTAGACAGACGAAACATTCAACTCACATGATCTGTCAAAAACACACCGAGCTGATAGCCGCTGTGCTTATTCAGAGAGAGGGAGAGAGAGAGACAAAAAGAGAGAGACTGATCTATCTGTATCGTTGCAGAGGGTGGAGTGGAGGAGGACATTATCCCCAGTCTATTTGTGTCTGTCGTTGTGTAAAAGTCTAACTGATCTATATTAGGAGGTCTGAGACTACACCAAGGTCACTGCTGAGGCAGAAGAGGATGGAGCATGCGTGTGTGTGAATGTACGTGCAAGTTTGCTTGTGTGTGTGTGTGTGTGTGTGTCCTCCGTCGTATCCCTGGGTAAGAGTCCTGTGTGTGTGTGTGTGTGTGTGTGCCAGTGATGAATGGTCTGTGTCTGTGAACCAGTGGTGTCCTTGAACCTCAAGGTCTGCCATATGGTCCACAGGACACACCAGCCCATAGCCACAGATCTACAATCAGCTCCCCTTTCCCCCAAACCATTATAAGGAAACCACTAAACTGACCATAGATCAGAGTGCTAGGGCTGAGGTTATTGGCCTTGGTCGCCTTCAGGATGTCTAAGCTGATGAAGGGATGTTCTTGTAATAACACGCCCCTCTCCACGACTAGACTGTTTCTGCACACAGAAAAACATTTCTTCACAATGCTTTCTACATACAGGACATACTTCTCCTTGAAGCTTCATCCCCACACACTTTTCCTGGGTCACTTGGTGTTTTATATTCAAAGATTATATATATTAACACACCACTCAGACAGCAACACTTCACCCCGACGCTTTCTTCTGGCAGACAGATTAAAAGCTTTCCAGAGTAACTGTATCTCCTAACATATCCTGTGTTTCCATCTCACCAAGGCTAGAGGACAGGATTGGTATACAAAGTCCTTTGCTGATTGATTTGTCTTTGAGAGCCTGGCTAATGCAGGCCTCTCTCCTTCTCTCTCTTTGCTGCTACACATCCATCCTGTAACGCTTAGACTACAGACCCGCTAGTACATCCCCAGTCAAAACACCAGTCACAGATCACACTCACACTCTTTCACACACTAACACACACTCACTCGTTCACTTGATAGGGCTTTAAATAAACAGAGATGGAAAGTGAGACCTCTTCCCTCAGAGGAAGTTTGGAGGACCTGGTTGTTTGCATGCAGGAGTGGGTTTGTGCCAAGGCTGTGGGCTGAGTGGCATCGTTTGATGAAGTGAATCAGGAAAGCCAGTTCAGTCCTCCCTGAGTTGACTGTGTTTATAAAGAGTAAGAGCTCTCCTCAATCAGCATCGCAGAAGTTCAGCTTTACAGCATGGTTGAAATGTTAAGGAAATGTTCCCGCTTTAGCGGAGGCTGCATTCACGGTATACACTGCATACTGTATGTCAGCTCAATTGGAAATGATCTTTACATTTCTATCGTGGAATTGAATAGAGGCTTATTCAATTACCTCTGTATAATAGCTTGTGTTAGAGGTCTTCACCGATCGGCCTGTACCCGAAACCCGATCCGAGACCCGAGCGGGTCCAGATCCAGAATTGTAAATAATGTTACGGGTCTGGGTTGGATCTGATATGATTGTCACAGGTCTGGGTCAGATCTGATATGATTTTCATGGGTCTGGATCAGATCTGATATGATTGTCACGGGTCTGGGTCAGATCTGATATGATTGTCACGGGTCTGGAACAGATCTGATTGTCACGGGTCTGGGTCAGATCTGATATGATTGTCACGGGTCTGGGTCAGATCTGATATGATTGTCACGGGTCTGGGTCAGATCTGATATGATTGTCACGGGTCTGGGTCAGATCTTATATGATTGTCACGGGTCTGGAACAGATCTGATTGTCACGGGTCTGGGTCAGATCTGATATGATTGTCACGGGTCTCGGGTATGTGTAATTTTGACTGACTTGTCCGGAAGGAAATGTACAGATCCGAACCTGACACCTCCAGTAGAGAAAGAAAATAAATTGTATAATTTATGTTGCTGCTCCTGCTTTTCACGAGAGTGGCACGTGTAACTTGTTGTTGTTGGCCAATCATAAGTCATCAAAGCTGCAATAGGCTACAGTCATAGAGCCTCCGTGTGTGGAAAAAGTTAGGAGATATCTAATCAATGGAATATTGAATTAAAACAACGTAATTAAAAGTGAAAGGAAAAAGGTTAAGCTACAGCGACCAAGAGCCAACAGGTAGGCTGCTACTTCCAATTCTGAATTCGAGTTGTCGTTGTTTGTAACTGTAGGGTGAGAAAGTGCGTGCCTCGATTAGCATAGCTAGCTTAACTAGCTTCTCCCGGTTTGGTGAAGTCAAGACAGGTAATACGTAATCATATTGGATGATAAATAACCTAGCTATGGCTGCTATTAGTCAACTATAGTGCGAATCGGCTTAGTTGGTTGCTGTCTCTCGTCTCTCTCTCCCTCCTCTCTCCTCACCGTGTCACTAGCTCACACTCACAGTAACCTACAAACACAGCACTGGATCCGACCAGGTCTATAGGGAAAGGGTTTAGTTGTCCTTCGGTCTCTATATTTAAAAAATAAAAATATGCATATCGGGTCAGGGTGAGAAATCCTCAGGTCCATTTCAGAATGTAAAGGCTTCTAGTGGGTGTATGTGCGTGTGTGTGTGTGTGCGTGCGTGTGTGTGTGTGTGTGTGCGGAGGGTAATGAGTAATAGCAGTCTGAACAAGCTAATGGAGTGGGGCCAGTAAACACAGTTTAAAACCTTCACTGGCTGATGCACTGCTTTGAAGGATGATAGATCGCCCGAATTAAGCAAAGGGATTTCTTCCCCTCTTTCTTTCTTTCCTCCTTCCTTTCTTCCCCTACCCAAGCCTCAGGACTCCCTCTGTTTCTCATAAAGAGGAAATTGCACTCAGACTTCCTCTAGCTGCCAACTTCTCTCCTCTGCACAGGGTGACTGTGTATGGCGTTCACTGAGTAATTGTTGAGTGTTTTTAAAACACCAACCTCAGGTCATATGAGACTGTGTGTGTGTGTGTGATGCTCAGGTTGACTCATAGCCCCCAGTCCAGGTGGTTATATCAGAGGGGCGGGCAGGTTTAGGGTGATGAAATAGTGTGTGGCTGAAGGGCGGGTGGGTTGAATAAAGATAAAACAATACCTTAAAAAATTCATAAATGTGCAATTTATATCTATAGGCTACATTGAGTTCCCCCCCCATCATTTTAAGCTGTATGGCAATAGGGTCTAACTGTAGGCCAACACATGCCAAATAGCCTATATGCCAAATGCCAAATGCTTTTGGGAACAGGCAGAAAAGTTCATGTCGATCCACAGAGGTCAAAAGGACAATGTGGGAAGGGTCACAAAAGTAATTTTAGGGAAATATTTATTTGGTAATGTGATAAAAGAGGATGATAACAACAATAGCAACATCACACTATGTGACGGGGACTTCACATAGGACTGTGGCATGTCAAGGGAACTGTAGCCTACTGTTCAGATGGGTTGAATGGGAAACTGAAATCTGGACACTGATTGTAGGTCTATAACCTCTCACATAGCCTTAATATTAATACATTTATATACCAAATGTAGGCAATTTTTTTACTCGGGAACAGGAGTGGAGAAATAGGATTTATTTCTTTTATCATCTTGAGAGAATGCACTATGCAGTTAGATACCATCTGTAGAGGCGCTTCATCAGCATCTTTATCAGCATCATAAAAGCTGATATTAATTCAACCACATAGAATATGCATCCAAGCTAAACTGAAATCGTATCAGAAACATGTTGGACTGTTTTCACAGCTTTCTATTTCCTTACAACCGTTCAAACTAATGTAATTTTTATGTATTATTTTTGTGGAGTTATTACATTTTCTCCCCGGTCCCTAAACGTCTTTACTCTGTGAAAGAAGCAAAGATGACAGAGAACATTTTACTGATGTCATCTAGATTGAAGCATTCATTCTATCAATTTTATTATGACAATATTCTGGTGGGTTTATTTAGTCTTCTAGGGCAACATACAGGTATAGGCTAATGACAGAAGAGAAGCTGCATGTAGGCCTATCTAATTATAGACAGGTTAACTAACAAATAGCCGACCAAAATGTCTGAACTATACGCACAAACATATCTAAATCAGGCAAAAAATTGGCAACAAAAAATCCCCCAGAAATTGTGCAATTTCTGACTGTAGCCTACAGTGCATTTTCTATATTAGCGGATACAGGAGTGCAGGTGCAGGCCTCAGATGTTCACTTTATCACATATAGTCGGGCGTTTGCGGATGAGTTATTAGTAATTGCACGCGGGTGTGGGTGAACAAGTAGCTGACCCATGCACCCCGAGTGTGCGTGTGTTTGGCTGAAACACTGTTACCATACATAAAACTGCAGTTTATAGTTTTGTATGTTCTTTAGGTTGGAGTTAGAAAATACTATTTACTTCATATTCAGCCTTTAGAAAGTATTCATACCCCTTGGCTTATTTCACATTTTGTTGCATTACAGCCTGAATCTAAAATGTATTAAATACATTTTTTACACACAATACCCAATAATGACAGAGTGAAAACAGTTTTTTTTATACGTTTTCACAAATGTATTGAAAATGAAATAGAGAAATAACTCATTTACATAACTATTCACACCCCTAAGTAAATACTTTGTAGAAGCATCTTTGCCAGCAATTACAGCTGTGAGTCTTTCTGGGTAAGCGCTTTCCACACCTGGATTGTGCAACATTTGCCCATTATTCTTTTTAAAATCCTTCGAGCTCTGTCAAATTGGTTATTGATCATTGCTAGACAACCATTTTCAGGTTTTTCCATAGCTTTTCAAGTCAATATAAGTCAAAACTGTAACTTGGCCATTCAGGAACATTCACTGTCTTCTTGGTAAGCAACTCCAGAGTAGATTTGGCCTTGTGTTTTAGGTTATTGTCCTGCTGAAAGGTGAATTAATTTCCCATTGTCTGGTTTGAAGCAGACTGAACCAGTTTTCCTCTAGGATTTAGCCTGTTCTTAGATCCATTTAGTTTCTTTTTTATTCTGAAAAACTCCCCAGTCCTAAACTATTACAAACATACCCATAACATGCTGCAGCCACCACTGTGCTTGAACATATGGAGAGTGGTACTCATTAATTTGTTGTATTAATTTGCCCCGAACATAACACTTTGTATTCGGGCCTCATGGTGAAATCTCTAGGAGGCTTTCTTCCTCTCCGGCAACTGAGTTAGGAAGGACGCCTGTATCTTTGTAGTGACTGGGTGTATTGATACACCAAACAAAGTGCAATGAATAACTTCACCACTTGTTAAAAAAATATATATATTTACCCATCTACCAATATATTCCCTTTTTAACTAGGCATTGAAAAACCTCCCTGGTCTTTGTTGTTGAATCTGTGTTTGAAATTCACTGCTTAACTGAGGGATCTTACATATTACTGTATGTGTGGGGTACAGAGATGAGGTAGACATTCAAAAATCATGTTAAGTACTATTATTGCACACAGAGTGAGTCCATGACTTGTATTATGACTTGTTAAGCACATTTGAACTCCTGAACCTATTAAGCCATGCTATAACAAAGGGCTTGAATGAATACTTATTGACTCAGCTTTTTAAAAACATCATTCCAATTCATGGGGTATATTGTGTAGGCCAGTGACAATTTAAAAAAAATAATCCACTTGAAATTCAAGCTGTAACACAAGAAAATGTAGAAAAAGGCAAGGGGTGTAAATACCTTCTGAAGGAAAAGTTCATTCTGTGAACAGATAGCTGGAACGTGTTGTTAGACTGAATAATAATGTGTTGAAATTCAAGGAATTCAATCACACTATTCAACCTTATCAATGTGTACTGATGGGGCAAGTCAATTCCTTATTCATCCTGAATGGAAATATAATTAATTCAGAAATCAGAGAAAATTGCAATGGACTTTTACTTTGCAAATTTAAAAAATGAGGATGTTCAATCTATATGCACAAGGGTGTAAAGAATGTCCTAGTAAATGAATGGCCAAACTCTACCAGCTATAAAATAGGGTTAGGATCAATTGTAAAGGGTATCAAACGGATAGAATAGGGTCTTACTAATTAGATAGCACGGTAACAAAACCTAACACAGACACACACAAATAAACACGCACACGGACACGGACACACACACACACACACACACACACTAAGGCACACTAGGTCTCTAAGGCCTCGTAACAGAGCCAGCGAGGTACAGCTATAAAAGTGACAGGCCAACTAATTATCCCCAAAATTACAACATCTTAATGTCCCTGCTCTAACACGGCTACGCTCGTTAGACACGGCGGGAGTTTGTGTGTGTGTGTGTGTGTGTGTGTTAACACAGACAGCTGGAGGTGGCTGCCATCACGCTGAAGAGAAAATAGAAGAGGGGGGTTATTTCTCTTTTGTTCTTTTTCTGCCCTGCTTATTCCTCTTTCTCCTCTGGATGAGAAGAATAAAGGAAGAACAGGACATATATTTCTACCAGGAAAGACTTCCAGCAAGAAAATGAAACACTTCCACTGCATTGATATAGTTATTGTGTAGTTGTTACAGATCCAACAGACAGGCTTTCTCTGTACTCCTCATCTGATTCTGCTTCCTCTCATACTAGCTGCTATTGTCTGATCCTCCTAAAACCCTCTGTGGCTTGTAATGTCTGTACCGTACTCAGGTGACCTAAACCAAAGATGAGTGTGAGAGAGAGTGAGAGCGAGAGACAGAGAGAGTGAGAGACAGTGAGATTGAGAGAGAGAGACAGTGAGATTGAGAGAGACAAAGTAAATTGTATTTGTCACATGCTTCGTAAACAACAGGTGCAGACTAACAGTGAAATGCTTACTTACAGGCCGGGCCCTTCCCAACAATGCAGAGAGAAAAATATAGAATTAATAGAAAAATAATAACATTAGGAATAAATACACAATGAATAATGATATATATACACGGGGTACCAGTACAGAGTCGATGTGCAGGGGTGCGAGGTAATTGAGGTAGATACACTACAAAACCAAAGTATGTGAACAACTGCTCGTCGAACATCTCATTCCAAAATTATGGACTTGGTCCCCCCTTTGCTGCTATAACAGCCTCCACTCTTCTGGGAAGGCTTTCCACTGGATGTTGGTACATTGCTGCATAGATTTGCTTCCATTCAGCCACAAGAGCATTAATGAGGTCGGGCACTGATATTGGGCAATTAGGCCTGGCTCGCAGTCAGCATTCCAATTCATTGCGAAGGTGTTTGATGGGATTC
The DNA here is from genome assembly GCF_034236695.1 of Oncorhynchus nerka. Taxonomy (NCBI): domain Eukaryota; kingdom Metazoa; phylum Chordata; class Actinopteri; order Salmoniformes; family Salmonidae; genus Oncorhynchus; species Oncorhynchus nerka. The sequence continues at coordinate 61,732,855 of NC_088398.1, read as the reverse complement.
AGGTCAGGGCTCTGTGCAGGCCAGTCAAGTTCTTCCATACCCATCTCGATAAACCATTTCAGTATGGAACTCGCTTTGTGCACAAGGGCATTGTCATGCTGAAACATGAAAGGGCCTTCTCTAAACTGTTGCCACAAAGTTGGAAGCACAGAATCGTCTAGAATGTCATTGCATACTGTAGTGTTGAGATTTCCCTTCACTGGAACTAAGGTGCCTCGCCCAGACCATGAAAAACACCCCCAGGCCATTATTCCTGCTCCACCAAACTTTACAGTTAGCCCTATGCATTGGGGCAGGTAGCATTCTCCTGGCATCCACCAAACCCAGATTCGTCCATCGGACTGCCAGATGGTGAAGTGTGATTCATCACTCCAGACAACGCATTTCCACTGCTCCAGAGTCCAATTGTGGCGAGCTTTACACCACTCCAGCCGACGCTTGGCATTGCTCATGGTGATCTTAGGCTTGTGTGTGGCTGCTCGGCCATGGGAATCCTTTTCATGAAGCTCCCGATGAACAGTTATTGTGCTGATGTTTCTTCAGGGGCAATTTGGAACTCGGTAGTGAGTGTTGCAACCGAGAACAGACGATTTTTATGCGCTACGTGCTTCAGCACTAGGTGGTCTCGTTCTGTGAGCTTGTGTGGCCTACCATTTTGCGGCTGAGCCGTTGTTGCTCCTAGACATTTTCTCTCTCAATAGCAGAACTTAATGTTGGGGCAGCTCTAGCAGGGCAGAAATTTGACGAACTGACTTGTTAGAAAGGTGGCATCCTCTGACAGTGCCACGTTGAAAATCACTGACCTCTTCATTAAGGCCATTCTACTGCCAATATTTGTCTTTGGAGATTGCATGGCTGTGTGCTCGATTTTATTCACCTGTCAGCAACGGGTGTGAATGAAATAGCTGAATCCACTCATTTGAAGGGGGGTCCACATACTTTTGCATACATAGTGTATGCACACAATACGTACTGCATAAAGTGACTAGGCAACAGGATAGATAATAAACAGTAGCAGCAACAGCAAATGTGATGAGTCCAAATAGTTAGTGCAAAAGGGTCAATTCACATATTGCGGGCAGCTATTTGTGAACTGTTTAACAGTCATATGTCTTGGGGTAGAAGCTGTTCAAGGTCCTGTTGGTGCGAGGCTTGATGCATCGGTACCACTTGCCATGCGGTAGCAGAGAGAACAGTTTATGACTTGTGTGGCTGTAGTGACACCGCCTGGTATAGAGGTTCTGGATGGTAGGGAGCTCGACCCCAGTGATGTAGACATTACTCTCTGTAGCGCCTTGCCAAGCAGTTGCCATACTAATGCAGCCAGTCAAGATGCTCTCAGTTATGCAGCTATATAACTTTTTAACCCTCTAGAGTCTAAGCCATGTCTATCCGGGGGGGTTTCGCTAATATGTGGAATTCTTTTAAGATGGTCATTATTTGTATTTTTATTTCAGCTTTATTTAACTAGGTAGGCCAGTTGAGAACAAGTTCTCATTTACAAAGATCATTTAGCTATTTGATTTTGAATTCTAAGACCCATTAAGGTATAAAACAATATATATACAGTATACAAATTATTGGATGAAACACTGAATTTGGTATTACTGCTATTAGTCAATAGAAATGCATTGAATCACAGATTCACTACATAGAACAACAGATAGTCCCCCAAAAAACGTCCATTCATTTTTTTTACTGGTACCGTGGACCAGTCTTGTGAGGCTTGAGGGCATCCTAGTGCAAAACATACACTTTTGTGAGAAGACAGATTTTAGGGACAAACATTGCTCTGGCTCTGTCACCTTTCACCGCAGACACGGAAGGGCGATATCGGCAGATGTGGTGGATTGAGATGCAGCCCATGCAAAAAATCAGATATTCTCTAGCTTAAACAGACAGATTTTGATTGGGATTTTTGTACTATGTTATTTATATTTCCGTAGGTACGCGGAAGTTGTGGGCTAAGGATTAAGAATCTGAGGGCCCATTCCGAATCTGAGGGGGAATAGGCGATGTCGTGCCTTCTTCATGACTGTGTTGGTGTGTGTAATTCCTTAGTGATGTGGACACAGAGGAACTTGAAGCTTCTTGACCCGCTCCACAACAGCCAAGTCAATGTGGATGGGGGCGTGCTCGGCTCTCCGTTTCCTGTAGTCCACGATCAGATCCTTTGTCTTGCTGACGTTGAGGGAGAGGTTGTTGAGACAGAGATAAAGAAAGCGAGAAAAAGAGAAATAGCACCTCCACTGTTTTCTGTAAATCAATGGGATATTTCTGTAGTTTAACATCTATGACAAAGAACTCTGAATCACATGATTAACATATCCTGCTGCATTCTCTCATTAGTGGGATTGTGTTCAGATGGCTCCAATTCACAGTCAGCAGATGAGACTCACAAACCAGTATGCACTCATCTCATATGCGCGCGCGCACACACACACACACACACACACACACACACACACACACACACACACACACACACACACACACACACACACACACACACACACACACACACACACACACACACACACACACACACACACACACACACACACACACACACACAACCAGCAGGTGTGTGACACACACACACACACCCTCCCCAGAGCCATTATCACTAACTTCCCTCCAATCACCAATCCTGTTTAATTCTGCCTGCATCAGGTCTCAGGGAGCTCTGTGATATCCTTAGTGCTACATGGTAACAAGGTAAAGGGGTTGGGGGCTAGAGCAGAATTACAAAGAGACAAACGTAAAGCTACAATTTATTCAGCACCAAGAGAAGCAAGAAGAATTTCTTCAATTGTTGACATTGAATTTCAATATGGCTGAGCTGGCTCCACTGATTTCCTGAAAGATGTGGAGAGAGGTGTTGTGTAAGGGTAGGAGAGGGGTGTGTTGTGTAAGGGTAGGAGAGGGGTGGAGAGAGGTGTTGTGTAAGGGTAGGAGAGGGGTGGAGAGAGGTGTTGTGTAAGGGTAGGAGAGGGGTGGAGAGAGGTGTTATGTAAGGGTAGGAGAGGGGTGGAGAGAAAAGCAGAAAATAGATGTAAAGAGAGACAGAGCGAGGGAGAGAGAAAGAGAAAGGCAGAGAGATTGGTGTGATGGAATAACGGATTGATTTGGAGTGAGCCCAGGGCCATCTCAGGTCACCATAGCAATCCTTATGCCTCATTGAGACCATCAATCTCACAATAACAACCCAGCCAAACTGGAGAAGGTGGGGGAAAGAGAGGTAAGATGAGAGGGGAGAGGAGGAGAACACACGAGAAGAGAATGAATGGGAAACTTGGAGAAGAGAGTAGAAAGTAGGAGAATAAAATCAAGGAAAGCAAGGATGGGTGGAAAAAACAAGGAGTGATACAAGATGCAGGTAAAGAAGAGAGCAGAGAGAGGGTGAGGGTTACATAAAGAAGAGAGCAGAGAGAGGGTGAGGGTTGCATAAAGAAGAGAGCAGAGAGAGGGTGAGGGTTGCATAAAGAAGAGAGCAGAGAGAGGGTGAGGGTTACATAAAGAAGAGAGCAGAGAGAGGACGAGGGTTGCATAAAGAAGAGAGCAGAGAGAGGTTGAGGGTTGCATAAAGAAGAGAGCAGAGAGAGGGTGAGGGTTACATAAAGAAGAGAGCGGAGAGAGGGTGAGGGTTACATAAAGAAGAGAGCAGAGAGAGGGTGAGGGTTGAATAAAGAAGAGAGCAGAGAGAGGGTGAGGGTTACATAAAGAAGAGAGCAGAGAGAGGGTGAGGGTTGCATAAAGAAGAGAGCAAAGAGAGGGTGAGGGTTACATAAAGAAGAGAGAGGGTGAGGGTTACATAAAGAAGAGACCAGAGAGAGGGTGAGGGTTGCATAAAGACGAGAGCAGAGAGAGGGTGAGGGTTGCATAAAGAAGAGAGCAAAGAGAGGGTGAGGGTTACATAAAGAAGAGAGCAGAGAGTGTGTGCGGGTTACATAAAGAAGAGACCAGAGAGAGGGTGAGGGTTGCATAAAGAAGAGAGCAGCAGAGAGGGTGAAGGCTGCATAAACAAGAGAGCAGAGAGAGGGTGAGGGTTGCATAAAGAAGAGGGTTACACTTGAATGACAATTACCCCTTTAGCTTGTTGGATAATCCAATACAGCGTGTTGCTAATTCTCTGTGGATAGATGTATCCTAGCATGCATGGATGTAGAGAGGATATGAGTGAGAATAACCTCTAACAGTGATTAATAGCATTGTGTACATGACCATGTACAGTAAATCACTACAACAGAATATCAGTTGATTTGTATCTCTTGACAATTCCAAATCGGGTCATGCCACAGTAGCGCCCTCTAGAGTTTGGCAGAGTCACTTTTTGTCACTCACATCTCTACTTTACTGAGTGGAGCTGACAGACCTGTACAAATAAAGGAGAGGGTGAAACAAGTGAGTTCTTGAGTGGTGTGGTTATCAGAGAAAGAGGAGGATGCAAGTCCCTGGACAACAACTATAGATACAGAAGCTGTGGTCTAAAAGCTACTGTGGGCTTTCTGCCTCCAGAGAAGTCAACAACACAGATAAAAGACTAATGTATCCAGGGTTAGGGTCAGGTATGGGGTTAGGCTGGTCTACAGGATAAAATACACATAGGAGTGGAGAAGTGGTGAGGGTGATGAGACAGGGGCAGGTAGGATGGAGAATGGATGAAAGATCAAACACTCAAAGGAAGTGCAAAACACAATCCAACACTTCATAACCTAAAAAAATGTAACATTTGCACCTTCCTCTCTACATCTCCCCAAAGCTCATCTTTCCTCTTTTTCTCAATCCCCCTTTCACTCCCTCCTGTCTAGATTAGCAGCCATTGTCCATGCCAGTGACAGACTCCCAACCTGCAGAGAGCCCTATCTTATCTCCATGCATCCCACCTGGCACAAACTGGTTGAATCAATGTTGTTTCAACGTAATTTGTTAACGTATTGTGAAGTTGAATCTACATGGAAAATATATTGGATTTGAAAATAGTCATAGATTTTAATAAATGTATGACTATGTGAAATTTCAACCACAGGATTATGTCATCATTGTAACCAATTTTCAACATAGACAAACCTTTGTATAAAATATGTTGAATTTATACCTTTGAAACAATTTCACATCTTCAACGTTATATCCACTACAAGAAAAGAACAATGGGCTGGGTAGCACCTCCTACTGGAGAGTTGATCTATCTTCAGCTATTCATTTGTTCTCCCATCCAGGGTTTTAACAAAGCCAACTATGTGCTATCATGAGAATGATTATTGAGAGACCTCTTAGTTATTAAATATATTTGACATCGAAGTCATTCTAAAGGGTAGATTTAACAGAACAAATGAAATGGAACCATACTTCATAAGTCACATATCATCAGTGATACTGTTTAGGCCTATATAGCAGTTACGAAGTCATCAACAGCTATTGTTTCAGTTCAACCCAGGGTTCAACTTAAAATAGACAATACATATAGGGTTAGGGTTTCAAGTGTTGGTTGGTTTCAAATGGCATCTTCAAGTTAATAACTGATATGTTGGATTCACATCTCCATCTCAACCAAAAATGTAAGTTAAAAGAATAGGACTAAATCGAATCAAAATGTAAATGTACTTTAAATAAAGTTTGATTAGATTTAGTCCTATTCTTTCACTTACATTTTTGGTTGAGATGGAGATGTGAATCCAACATATAAATGATTAATTTGTTAACAAACTGGAAACACAAATTAATGTAAAACAATTGGATTGAGCCAGTGGTTCAGATGAAACTATCCAAGCATTAGATATCCTTTAAATGTTCATATTTGGTTGCGTTGTCAACTAAACACAATTCAATCATATTTTTGGAATACAGTAAATAGCCTCAAGTTAAGACTATTTTACAAACTAATGTAACAGTATTTACTCAACCTGAACACATCGTGGCCACATTGAGGTCAGCCTACTGTAACTATAAATGTCTTCTTATGTCATTTGTGTGCTATTAGATGGAGCACAGTGATAACACATCAAGTTGTTGTATAAATACAACATATCTGGCATTGTATTCCCATTTGAACTTTATTACGCTTTTAAAAGGTTGAAAGCACAGTGATAACACATTTAGATGACAACTAAACCAAAAATGTTTTTCCATTGAAATTTGGTTGTGCCTTTAGTTTAGATAGTTGAAAGCATATTGATAACACATTGGGAATTCAACAAACTTCTGTCTGTCTTTTTGAGTGGGTCAATAATGGTTGAAAACTCACTGATCAACGTCTCAACCAAATATTACCCACATTTCCACATTGAAATGAAAAGTCAAGTGGTATGTGTGTGTGTGTGTGTGTGTGTGTGTATGTGGAAGCAGGTAGAGCTGAAAATGAGTTGTTGCGCTGGGGTCATCTCAATTCATTTGACATCACCATCAAGGGAATAGAGGTGTGTGTATTTGCTTGGGCATGTCTGTGTGTAAGTACAATAGAGAAAAATTAAACATGTGAGAAAAATTAAACGTTTACAGAGTGTTATTGAGGAAAAATCAGAGGGAGTGAAGTTTACTCTACAAGGGTGATGTTGTACTCTAGCCGACATTCCCCGGGCATAACATAGAGTCATACAGTAACGCCAAATGTTGACGTTCATACAGAACAATTGTATTATAATATGAAGTGAATGTGTCTCTTTACGGCCAGGAAGCCGTGTCTCCAAGGCTCCATTTCTCCTAACCTGTCCTCAGAGGAAGATTCACAGAAGAAAACCAGTTACATTGATGATACACATGAGATTAACTGCACTTCATGCCTTTGGAAAACATCACAAAACCTGACACAAACACACACACATAGACACACGTGTGTCTTCCTGTGTAAGTGTATGTGTGTGTGTTCCTGTGCAAGTTTGTGTGTGTGTAAACTGTAAATGACTCCATCAATATGATATATGTATTGAAAACGATATTCCCACATTATGAATGGTAGGGTGACAGACTGAGTGGAATAACCCTGGTTATTTATGATGTTTTCTCTGAGCCGACCAACTGTAGTTTATATCATCCTACCAGAGGAAGGGACAACTCCTCCTCCTCTCTCTCTCTCTCTTTCGCCATCACTCTGAGAGGACTCTATGACATTTGGAAATGAGAAAGAGTCTTGAGAAAGAGTCACAGGGACAGAGTTGGTAATGAACAGCTGAGGGAGTGTATTCCAGCTCATGACTGTGATGTAGAAGGTGACTAGACACAACTATAACATAAATCATCAATATGTCCTTTCTTGTGAACATTTTTGAAAACACTGTGCTTATTTCTTATATAAAATACTCCAATATTATATTTGGTCAGGATTCAAATAAACACAGACAAATGACTTCGGACTACAATCCTGATTCGGGGCTGTAATGTCTCTTTTTTGTCAAGTTCTCACCACCCATCACTGAACCACCCATCACTGAACCACCCATCACTGAACCACCCATCACTGAACCACACCTGTTTACAGGTCAAACATTCAAAATGTCCATAGAAGTTGACTATACAGAGATATTTTGTGTGTTATCATATGATATTGACTGAGAACATGTGTACTGATGATATTGGTATTGATTCCGGATAACAGCTTTTCTATGTGATGCACCAGGCACACACACACACACACACACACACACACACACACATATACACACACACACACACACACACACACACACACACACACACACACACACACACACACACACACACACACACACACACATACACACTCACACACTCACACACACACACACACACACACATACACACACACACTCACACACTCACACACTCTGACATTTGACACATCCGCTCTCTGTCCATCCATCCGTCCGTCTCTATCCGGTCTAGAGTTGAGAGGTCCGATCAGTCTGCACCTGCTGGTTAGACTCGGCTCTTATGAAACACCTTCCTATGCCTTTGACTTTAATTGAAACACAGTGACATCTGGACGCAATCTGAGCAGGGGGAGACCATTCAATAATACACACACACACCAAGCACGCACACACACACACACCAAGCACGCACGCATACACACTCACACACAGGGAAGGAACATGCTATTCAATACATCCACCCCCGCATAATTTATGACATACGATGGAACTCCAAACACAGCATCCAATATCCCACATCTCCCACTCTGCTCCCACTAGTGTCTCATCCATCAACCAGGGGTTGGACAGAGAGGGGGAGAGACCAGGAGAAAAGGGGGGAGAGAGCCCATCAGAGGCATTGGGAGTGGGGAAACAAGAGGAGAAAAGGGGGAGAGCGGAGAAGAGTGGAAACGCCTTGCCAGATCGTGAACATGACACTCTGGGTATGCTCTCTGTCACACACACTCTCACACACTCTTTTATTGTCTCTCTGGGGTTTACTGTCCTTCCTAGAATTCCTGGGTGCAGCTGATATGTCTGGTTTGTGTTTACATACACAAACCCACAGAGTGATTGAGCTCTCATGGCCTGTCTGGAGATCAGGAGAACATCTGCTGTAAGAGTGTAGGGCACTTACAGTACAATCTGGTGCTGGAATGGATAGCTGCCATTTTATGGGCTCCTGACCAATTCTGCTATTTTGTGTGTTTTTTCAAACTTTTTTTGTACATAATGTTTCCCGCCATCATTTCCTGTAACCAAAAAGAGCTCCTGGATATCAGAACACCGATCACTAACCTGGATTTGGATGAAGATGTATACTTCAATTAGTCAGAGGCGCAGGACATACTGTTCACCCCAGACCAGGCCCTAATCCCCGAGACTCGGAAGAGACAGTGCAAGAGAGGCCGACGTGCAGGGCACGCAGACTAAACTACTTTGGCAAGTAGATACACCCCCTCTATCCTACGTTCTGCTGGCGAACAAACAATCACTGAACGTACAGTCCCTTGCTCTCCATTTGGCAAATCTGCCCATAACTCTATCCTCCTGATTCCTGCTTATAAGCAAAAACTCAAACAGGAGTACCAGTGACGTGCCCATTACTGCAGTGGTCCAATGAAGCGGATGCTAAGCTACAGGATTGTTTCGCTACCACAGACTGGAATATGTTCTGGGATTCTTCCGATGCCATTGAGGAGTTTACCACATCAGTCACTGGCTTCATTAATAAGTGCAGTGTCGGTACGTAAATATCCCAACCAGAAGCCATGGATTACAGGCAACATCCGCACTAAGCTAAAGGCTAGAGCTGCCACTTTCAAGGAGCGGGACAGTAATTTCTGTACGACCTCTGCCAAGCCACCGAATATAGGACTAAGATCGACGCTCATTGGATGTTGCAGGACTTGCAAACTGTCACAGATTACAAAAGGGGCTGAACACCTCCCTCTGCAACTGGATCCTGGACTTCCTGACTGGCTGCCCCAGTCAACACATCCGGCACACTGACCCTCAACACGGGGGCCCCTCAGGGGCGTGTGCTTAGTCCCCTGTTGTACTCCCTGTTCTTCCATGACTGTGTGGCCACCCACGACTCCAACACCATCTTAAGTTTAATGAAGGCACAACAGTGATAGGCTTGATCACCGAAGTCAATGAGCCAGCCTACAGGGAGGATGTAGACACCTGGCAGTGTGATGGCATGACAACAACCTCTCCCTCAACGTCAGCAAGACAAAGGAGCTAATCGTGGACTACAGGAAACAGAGGGCCAAGCACTCCACCATTCACATCGACGCGGATGCACTGGACTGGGTCGAGAGCTCGGTGTCCACATCACGTTACAGACTTATTCTGAAATGGATATATATATTTTTTTTAAATCTCATCAATCCACACACAATACCTCATAATGACTATGCAAAAACAATTTTTTTGAAATCTTTGTGAATGTATATATATATATATATCATATTTACATAATTATTCAGGCCCTTTGTTATGAGACTCGAAATTGAGCTCAGGTACATCCTGTTCCCATTGGTCATCCTTGAGATGTTTCTACATCTTGATTGGAGTCCATCTATGATAAATATAATTGATTGGACATGATCTGGAAAGGCACACACCTGTCTATATAAGGTCCCACAGTTGACAGTGCATGAAGTCAAAGTAATTGTCCGTAGAGCTCCAAGACAGGATATTGTCGAGGCACAGGTCTGGGGAAGGGTACCAAAAAATGTCTGCAGCATTGAAGGTCCCCAAGAACACAGTGACCTCCATCATTCTTAAATGGAAGAATATTGGAACCACCAAGACTTCCTAGAGCTGGCCACCAAGCCAAACTGAACAATCGGGGGAGAAGGGCCTTGGTCAGGGAGTTGACCAAGAACCCATTGGTCACTGTGACAGAGCTCTAGGGTTCCTCTGTGGAGATAGGGAACCTTCCAGAAGGACAACCATCTCTACAGCACTCCACCAATCAGGCCTTTATGGCAGAGTGGCCAGACAGAAGCCACCACTCAGTAAAAGGATCTTGACAACCCGCTTGGAATTTGCCAAAAGGCACCTGAAGGACTTAGACCATGAGAAAGAAGATTTTCTGGTCTGATGAAACCAAGATTGAATTATTTCACCTGAATGCCAAGCGTCATGTCAGTGAAGCATGGTTGTGGCAGCATCATGCTGTGGGGATGTTTTTCAGCGACAAAGTACAGATAGATCCTTGATGGAAACCTTCTTGAGACCGCTCAGGACGTCAGACTGGGGCGAAGGCTCACCTTCCAACAGGACAACGACCTAAGCACATACCCAAGACAACGCAGGAGTGACACGTCTATAAATGTCCTTGAGGGGTCCAGCCAGAGCCCGGACTTGAACCCGATCGAACTTCTCTGGAGAGATCTGAAAACCTATGGTCCGCGACACTCCCCATCCAACCTGACAGAGCTTGAGAGGATCTGCAGAGAAGAATTTGAAAAACTCCCCAAATACATGTTTGCAAGGCTTGTAGCATCATACCCAAGAAGACTGTAATCGCTGCCAAAGGTGCTTCAACAAAGTACTGAGTAAAGGGTCTGAATACCTTTGTAAATGTGATATTTCATTTTTTTATTTTTTGTAAATTTGCAGAAATGTCTTAATAAAACCTGTTTTTGCTTTGTCATTATGGGGTATTGTGTGTAGATTGATGAGGAAAACATTTTATTTAATTATTTAATAATATTTAATAATTTTTAGAATAAGGCTGTAATGTAATAAAATGTGGAAAAAGGGAAGGGGTCTGAATACTTTCCGAATACACTGTAAGGAATAACTTCACCATGCTCAAAGGGATATTCAATGTCTGCTTTTTTTACCCATCGACCAATAGGTGGCCTTTTTGCGAGGCATTGGAAAACCCCTCCGGTCGTTGTGGTTGACTGAGGGACCTTACAGATTGTATGTGTGGGGTACAGAGATGAAGTGGTCATTCCAAAATCATGTTAAACACTATTATTGCACAAAGTGAGTCCACGCAACTTCTTATGTGACTCGTTAAGCATATTGTCACGAACGTCATCAGGGAGGTAACCAGACCAAGGTGCAGAGTGGTGAGCGTACATATTCTTTATTAAGAATGGCGCCAACAAAACAAGAAATAAGGAAATGACCGTGATGCTGACTAGGGCTATATAGGCCACTAACAAAGACAACTACCCACAACTAATGTGGCAAAACAGGCTGCCTAAGTATGATTCCCAATCAGAGACAACGATAGACAGCTGTCCCTGATTGTGAACCATCCCTGGCCAAAACATAGAAACAGAAAACATATAAATAAATAAACTAGAATGCCCACCCTAGTCACACCCTGGCCTAACCAGAATAGAGAATAAAAGCCTCTCTATGGCCAGGGCGTGACACATATTTTTACTCCTTAACTTATTTTGGCTTGCCACAACAAAGGGGTTGAATACCTACTGACTTAAGACATTTAATCTTTTCATTCTTTTTTTTATTAACATTAAAAAAATATATATATATCCACATTTCTAAAAAAAAACATTCCACTTTGACATTATGGGGTATTGAGTGTAGGCCAGTTACGCAAAATCTAAATGTAATCCATTTTAAAAGAAGCATGTGATAAAGCATGTGATTCTCAATTTCATCTGATCAAAATTCTAGTAATGGATCACATTTGTAACAGAGTTTTATCAGTCATCTCTGAAAGCGTAATGATGTTCCAACATGATGAATCCATAGAGTACATTGTGTTGTCTGGTGATCAGATGGGTTAACAATAGAGTCTTTCAGCCTGGAGAACATCCTCCTCCCTAC
>NC_088398.1:61688143-61715643 GCF_034236695.1 Oncorhynchus nerka | reverse complement strand
GCTACTAGCCCCAGCCTCCAGACTAGCGTTACGTGACTGAGGAGATATATGTATATGTAACTGTTACTGTAATAAACATACAGCACCCTGCCAGATCTCTGTCTCTCTCTCCTCATCTATATCTCTCTCTCTGCGTACAGTAGGCTACTAGCCCCAGCCTCCAGACTAGCCTTACGTGACTGAAGCTCATATCTCGGAGAATCATTTATGGTCTGTATGAATTAATGATGTTGTGGAGTTAGAAAGATTCAGGTTTGATATGAAACAGTCTGAAATATTTGGACAGTAGAGGAGTGAGTGATCAGTGTTTGCCTGGGAGTTGTTGGCAAACAGATGTCACAGGAGCTGACTGTCAGAGACACCCAAAGGGATGGAGAGAGGGCCCAGGCCCTGAAGGAGAGGAGAGATCAGTCACTTGTGCATGGGAACTATATCTCTATCCCCCTATTTCCTTCGACTCCTTTCTCTATCTCTCTCTTGGCATGAATGTCTGATGCAACATCTGTTTGGGGATGGCACAACACCAAACAAACCACACAAAGCAGACCAAAGTAGCATGGAAGCAGACACAATCCTCATAAAAAAAATACAAAAAATAAACGGACACAATCCTCTATCCTGACTTTGTCAAGCCCTGATCTGTTTCACCTGTTCCTGTGATTGTCTCCACCCCCTCCAGGTGTCACTTATTTCCCCCAGTGTATTTATCCCTGTGTTTCCTGTCTCTCTGTGCCAGTTCGTCTTGTTTGTTTAGTCAACCAGCGTGTTTTTCCTGTACTCCTTTTGTTATTCTCTTTTTGTTAGTCCTCCCGGTTCTGACCCCTGCCTGACTCTGGACTACTTTCCCGCCTGCCTGATCATCCTGCCTGCCTTGACCTTGATTCTGCCTGCCTGATCATCCTGCCTGCCCTGACCTTGATTCTGCCCTTTTGTACCTTTTGGACTCTGAACTGGTTTTGACCCTTTTGCCTGTCCACGACCCTTCTCTTGCCTTCCCCTATTGGATAAATACATATTTTAAGACTCCAACCATCTGCCTCCTGTGTCTGCATCTGGGTCTCGCCTTGTGTCATGATAGTACGAACTGGCCATGACAGACCCAGCAGACTTGGACCAGCACCGCCATGCTGTCTCCCTGCAGGGAGCCACCATTGGGAGACATCAGGAGTTGCTACTGGGCCTTTTGGAAGGGCCCAGTTCCTTGACGGAACACCACAACCTTTAACCATGGGTTAAAGGCTATTATGGAGCAAATCAGGGAGTTAGCTCAGAGACTGTCTGCTACCTCTGAAAAACCCCAATTACTCAGTAATTTTTTCCCCCTATCTGTGGTGAGTTTGTATAGCCTATCTTGACTCCACGTGAATCCCGTTTACCTCCTCCAGAGTGATATTCATGGAGCCTAGTACCTGCTGGGGTTTTCTATCTCAGTGCTCGCTTATTTTTGAGCTGCAGCCATCTTCGTTTTTGTGTCACGTTCTGACATTAGTTCCTTTGTTTTGTCTTTGTTTTAGTATGGTCAGGGTGTGAGTTGGGGTGGGCAGTCTATGTTTGTTTTTCTATGTAGTATTTTGTGTTTGGCCTGGTATGGTTCTCAATCAGAGGCAGGTGTCGTTAGTTGTCTCTGATTGAGAATCATACTTAGGTAGCCTTTTCCCACCAGTGTTTGGTATGTGATTGTTTTCTGTGTCTGTGTGTTCTGTGAACTGTTTCGGGTTTTCGTTTCTGTCTTTCGATTTGTTATTTTGGATTTTCATGTTCAGTGATTTTGTTCATTAAAACATGACGAACACGTACCATGCTGCATATTGGTCCGATCTCGCATACTCCTCGTTAGAGGAGGACGAATCCCGTTACAGTTTTATTCAGACCGAACGAAGATAGCGTATATAATTACGCTAATGTCGGGAAGGGCGCTCTCCTGGGCTACGGCAGTTTGGGAACAACAATCTGCCATTTGGAGGAATTCATGGCAGAGGTGAGAAGTTTTTGAGTGTCCTGTATCCGGGAGAAAGGTGGCCAACAAACTGCTTGACTTATGTCAAAACTCCCATAGTGTGGCAGACTACACGGTGGAATTTTGCACGTTGGCCGCCGAGAGTGCCCGGAATCCGGAGTCTCTTTTCGATACTTTTCTTCATGGATTATCTGAGGTAAAGGATGAGCTAGCTGCTCGGGAACTGCCGGTAGACATTGACTCTCTTATAGCCTTAACCATTTAAAATTGATGGACGCCTAAGGGAACGCAAGAGTTAGAGGAGGTCTGGTCTCGGGCACACTTGTGCACCCGATATGGCACATTCACCTCCTATGGAATTCAGAAGTTTCCGAAGACAGCTCTTCCGAGAGGAGTTGAAGTCACCCAAGCTCTCTCGTGAATCTACGACGGGTGAGTTGGATGCTCCTGAGCCTATGCAGTTGGGAAGAACTAGGCCAACAGTTTGGGAGCGCTCACGGAGGATGAATAATAACTGTTGTCTGTACTGTGGAGGGGCAGGACATTTTATAGCTAGCTACCTGTCCTTTTAGGAAACCCTTGTCTCTAGTGGGTACCAGCACTATGGTGAGTCAGACTGGGAGTTCCCTGATTCCCATCACCCACACACCCCTTCTTGCACTTGTGCTGTGTGGAGACCAATCCAAGTCTCTCCGAGTGCTCATTGCCTGTGGGCTTATGGATGCCACTATTGCTTCGGAGCTTGGTACTCCCACTCAGCCTCTCTCTGTGCCCAAGGATGCTATGGCACTGGAAGGCCTCTCCATAGGGGAAGTCACCCATAGTACTGTGCCCGTTAAATTACGGATTTCTGGTAGCCACACTGAGACCATAGAGTTCCTCCTCATATCATCTCCCCATGTTGCGGTTGTTTTGGGATTTTCCTGGCTCCAAAAGCACAATCCTGTGATTGACTGGACCACAAGCTCCATCCTGGGTTGGAGTCCTTTTTGCCATTCCCACTGCATTCAAGCAGCACAGCCTTCCCCAAGTCGTACTCCTCAGGATGTTAGCAAGACTGTGGATGTCTCTGCCGTTCCCACTGAGTACCATGACCTCCTGGAAGTGGTCAGTAAGGCACGTGCTACTTCCCTTCCCCCGCACCGCCCTTAGGATTGTGCCATTGAACTTCTCCCAGGCACTACACCACCTCGGGGTCGGTTGTATTCTCTGTCCGGACCAGAGACCAAAGCTATGGAGGAGTACATAGAGGAGTCTCTGGCCACTGGGGCCGTCTGTCCTTCTGCATCTCCTACCGGCATAGGGTTTTTCTTTGTGGAGAAGAAGGACAAGACCCTGTGCACGTGCATTGACTACCGGGACTTAACGATATCACTGTCAAAAAAATGTTACCCCCTACCTTTCCTCAGCATTTGAATCTCTCCAGGGGGCTACCATGTATTCCAAGTTGGACCTTCGGAATGCCTACCACCTGGTTCGGTTTTGTGAGGGGGGATGAGTGGAAGACAGCCTTCAACACAGCCAGTGGACATTATGAGTACCAGGTCATGCCATTTGGACTCTCTGTATTCCAGGCTTTGGTCAACGATATGCTTCGGGACATGCTAAACCGGTTTGTGTTTGTCTAGCTGGATCACATCCTGTTTTTTTCCCGATCTGCCCAAGAACATGTACTCCATGTCAGACAGGTCCTTCAGTGTCTCCTGGAGAACCAATTGTTTGTGAAAGCCGAGAAGTGTGAGTTCCACCGCTCTTCTATCACCTTTATGGGATATGTCATT
The DNA here is from genome assembly GCF_034236695.1 of Oncorhynchus nerka. Lineage (NCBI taxonomy): Eukaryota > Metazoa > Chordata > Actinopteri > Salmoniformes > Salmonidae > Oncorhynchus > Oncorhynchus nerka. Next base: position 61,711,905 of record NC_088398.1, on the reverse strand, counting down.
GCTGAGGGCAATGTTCAGATGGATCCTGGAAAGGTGAAAGCAGTGGTGGATTGGCTTCAACCATCGTCCAGGGTGCAATTGCACCGGTTTCTTGGTTTTGCAAACTTCTACCGCCGTTTTATTAGGGATTACAGCACCCTGGCAGCCCCCCTCTCGGCACTCACCTCCCACAAGGTACCGTTCAAATGGTCTCCAGCTGTCCACAAAGCCTATATGGACCTGAAGCATCGGTTCATTACAGCACCCATCCTCATCCATCTGGACCCCTCGCGTCAATTTGTGGTGAAAGTGGATGCTTCGGATGTTGGAGTGGGGGCCACCCTGTCTCAGCGATCCGCCCAGGATCAGAAGCTTCATCCCTGTGCCTTCCTGTCCCATTGTCTCAATCCTGCAGAGAGGAACTACGATGTTGGCAACCGAGAACTCCTGGCGGTGATGATGGCGTTGGAGGAGTGGAGGCACTGGCTGGAAGGAGTAGAACAGCCATTCCTGGTCTGGACCGACCATAAAAACTTGGAATAGCTCTGTTCAGCCAAGCGCCTCAACTCAAGGCAGGCCCGGTGGTCCCTCCTGTTTACCAGATTCAACTTTACAATTTCCTACCGTCCTGGGTCTAAAGATGTGAAGCCTGATGCTCTCTCCCACCTATACAGTTCCTCTGCCACACCCTCAACCTCTGAAACCATTGTCCCTACTTCATGCCTTGCTGTCACTGTGGATTGGGGTATTGAGAACCTGGTCACGAGGCACAACGCTCCCAGCCTGGACCTGAAGGGGGCCCAGCTAACCTAATCCAGTCCGGTCCCTGATGCTGGAATGGGTTCATTCCTCCAGGCTGACCTGTCATCCAGGGTCCCGTCGTATACTAGTCTTCCTTCGACAATGTTACTGGTGGCCCACAATGGTCCCTGACGTCTCTGCTTTCGTCACCGAATGCACTGTGTGTGCTCAAAACAAGAGAACACGGCTTGCTCCTTCTGGACTCCTGCAGCCACTACCGGTTCCTCATCGTCCCTCGTCTCATATATCTCTGGACTTTGTCATTGGGCTCCCTCCGCCTATGGCAACAATGTCATATCTGATGGTAGTCAACCGGTTCTCCAAGGCCGCCTATTTCATCCCTCTCCCCAAACTATCGTCAGCCAAGGAGATGGCCCAGCTTATGGTGCAGCATGTCCTCCGGTTCCATAGACTCCCGGTAGACATGGTCTCCGATCGAGGTCCTCAGTTCTGGAAGTCATTCTGCACCCTTATTGGGTCATCGGCCAGCCTGTCATCCGGATTCCATCCCCAAACTAACTGTCAGTCGGAACGAGCCAAACAACCAACCAAACCCCACTACCTGGAGCAATCAACTGGTCTGGGTGGAGAATTATCGGAACACTCTTCCCAGTTCTGCCACGGGACTCTCCCCTTTCAAGTGCTCCATGGGGTATCAGCCTCCACTCTTCCCTGAACAAGATCAGGAGGTCAGCGTACCCTCAGCCCAGATGTTTCTCCGCCACTGTCGACGTACCTGGAGAAGAGCCCGGGCGACTAATCTCAAGACCAACTCCATGTATCGTCGACAAGCGGACCATCGCTGGACCCCAGATCCCCGCTACCGCATTGGGCAGAGGGTATGGCTTTCCACATTGATCTGCCCGCAAGCTGTCTCCCAGGTTCATTGGTCCTTTCCCGTCTCCAGAGTCCTGAGTTCCACTGCTGTCCATCTTGTGTTTCCCAATACCCTCTGTATTCACCCTACCTTCCACGTGTCTAGGATTAAGCCTGTGTCTCACTGTCTTATGTCTTCTGTCTCCAGGCCCATCCCTACCTCCTGAGTTATCGGTGGCCAGCCAGCGTATACAGTGAGACGACCTTCTGAAGGTTCGACCACGGGCCAGGGGTTTCCAGTACCTGGTTGAATGAGAGGGTTATGGCCCGGAGGAGAGGTGCTGGGTTCCTGCTAAAGACATCTTGGACCCGGCCCTCATCACCGATTTACTGTCACGCTCTGATCTGTTTCACCTGTTCCTGTTATTGTCTCCACCCCCTCTCGGTGTCGCTTATTGTCCCCAGTGTATTTATCCCTGTGTTTCCTGTCATTCTTTGCCAGTTCGTCTTGTATGTTAGTCAAGTCAACCAGAGTGTTTTTCCCGTACTCCTTTTGCTATTCTCTTTTTGATAATCTTCCCGGTTCTTTCTGACCCCTGCCTGACTGGACTACTTTCCCACCTGCCTGCCCTGACCTGAATTCTGCCTGCCCTTCGGTACCTTTGGTTTTGACCCTTTTGCCTGTCCACGACCCTTCTCTTGCCTTACTCTATTGGATTTATAAATATTGTAAGACTCCAACCATCTGCCTCCTGTGTCTGCATCTGGGTCTCGCCTTGTGTCATGATAGACTTAGCAATGCATCATTGTTGGCCATTCTAACAGTCTCAGGGGAATATGCCATTATAGTCTACACTGTAAAGGGGTTGCCATGAATTTGACAGTAACTTACAGGCAGCTCGGTGGCAAGTCTTTCATTTTACACTACACCTACTGTAGTAAAAATACAGTATCAAAGTGGTGTGTAATGACATACAATACCAGTAAAATGTACTGTATTATACTGTAAAAAAGTAATTGCAACCGTAATCAGAATGAATGAAATTCATTGAGGGGAGACGTTTCTATTTTACAGCATTTTACTGTAACTAAAAGGGATTGGTGCAAGCAGGTCGGCTGCTAGGTAAAGTGTTTATGCTTTTAAGCATATGAATGAATATTTTTGCTTTATATCACTTGCACTAGAGGGATTAACAAATGCTTTAACACTAGCAGTGACTACAGGGCAAAACAGACCAAAATGACATGGTAAAATATTCAACCATTTAAGGTTTGCTGCTGCCTCAATCTATCAAATCAAATCAAATTTATTTATATAGCCCTTCGTACATCAGCTGATATCTCAAAGTGCTGTACAGAAACCCAGCCTAAAACCCCAAACAGCAAACAATGCAGGTGTAAAAGCACGGTGGCTAGGAAAAACTCCCTAGAAAGGCCAAAACCTAGGAAGAAACCTAGAGAGGAACCAGGCTATGTGGGGTGGCCAGTCCTCTTCTGGCTGTGCCGGGTAGAGATTATAACAGAACATGACCAAGATGTTCAAATGTTCATAAATGACCAGCATGGTCGAATAATAATAAGGCAGAACAGTTGAAACTGGAGCAGCAGCACAGTCAGGTGGACTGGGGACAGCAAGGAGTCATCATGTCAGGTAGTCCTGGGGCACGGTCCTAGGGCTCAGGTCCTCCGAGAGAGAGAAAGAAAGAGAGAATTAGAGAGAGCATATGTGGGGTGGCCAGTCCTCTTCTGGCTGTGCCGGGTGGAGATTATAACAGAACGTGGCCAAGATGTTCAAATGTTCATAAATGACCAGCATGGTTGAATAATAGTAAGGCAGAACAGTTGAAACTGGAGCAGCAGCATGGCCAGGTGGACTGGGGACAGCAAGGAGTCATCATGTCAGGTAGTCCTGGGACATGGTCCTAGGGCCCAGGCCAGTTGAAACTGGAGCAGCAGCATGGCCAGGTGGACTGGGGACAGCAAGGAGTCATCATGTCAGGTAGTCCTGGGGCATGGTCCTAGGGCTCAGGTCCTCCGAGAGAGAGAAAGAAAGAGAGAAGGAGAGAATTAGAGAATGCACACTTAGATTCACACAGGACACCGAATAGGACAGGAGAAGTACTCCAGATATAACAAACTGACCCTAGCCCCCCGACACATAAACTAATGCAGCATAAATACTGGAGGCTGAGACAGGAGGGGTCAGGAGACACTGTGGCCCCATCCGAGGACACCCCCGGACATCCCCTTTACATTTTAAATTGATGGGGCATTATAACCACAACAGCTAAATTGGTACAGCATTCTCACACACCGGTGCAAGAATATAGCCTCTTACAAGGCACACATCCAAATATGTTAATAAACCATAAACAACAATAACATGCACCCACTAGTGGTCAACATGTTTTTGGAGCTCTAAAGACAGTACTGAATTCAGTGTGGTGGAATTACAGTACCATTTCAAATAAAGCAATTTGCCACAACGTACCCTAATTTGACAATATATTTTTTGTTTTTTTACTGTTGATAATACCTAATACCTAATTACCATGCATATAACAGTTTTCCATTACAGTGTACTCTGAACTGGTAATGGAAATGGTTAAAAGCCTTTACTTACCTGTCAATCAATGATCTGTTACCCCTCTGTCGGTCAATCCCATCTGTCACCTGTGTGTCCCCAGGCCAGGAGTGAGTGTTGAAGAAAGTAGGGGAGTAGGTGTGACTGTGTCCTCACATACCATTTAACAACAGCCAGACAACTCACACCTTAACCCACCCAACACCCCACCCCCCCCCAACTGCACAGGTACTGGTTCTACTGTTGAAGGTGGCCAAAACTTCTCCTGGTGAAATACTGGGTGTGCAGGTTTTTTCTCCAGCCCTGCTGTAACATGCATGATTCTACTAATCAGCTGCTCAACAGAATTTAGCTGGTGAGTTAGAACAGCAAAGGAGCAGTAGTCTATTCTATAAACCTAGCAAACAATTTGAATTCATTTTACATTGTAGATATGAGAGAGGAAATATAATCATATTATTTTAAAGAGCTTTTCATAACCACAAAGAGTACTGCCATACAGACACAATGCTCAGACAGACGCCATGCCTTTTTCCACATTGCAAGTCGCTTATGACACTGAGTGGAATTAGGCCAGTGATGTGCCACCCATCACCATGATATATTCCGGATCCTTCTCTTCTCTCCTGCTCAGCGTGAGCTTTCCAGCATCTCTGCTCTCTTCCCCGTTTGTCACCAGTAGTCTTCCTCAGACGGAACAACTAAAGACCCTAAAACCATTAGGTGAAGAATTTCCCTGCATGGGAAAACCAGCTGTCCCAATGTTCTAGTGTCCAGCCAGTATTTATGGCTGCTACTCCAATACGAAACTTAAGAAGTACAACTGTGGCAGCTGTGACATCAAAATATCACACATACACGCACATGCACGAATGCAGGCACACGCACATACACACACACGCACGCAGGCACATGCTCACACAAACACACACACACACAGACACACTGAGACATCAAAATGTCACAGCTCCGGTCATCCTCAGGCCACAGTGGAATCTGATGGTATTAGTTTCAGCCACGGAAGCCAGCTTCCATCAGCCTCCTGAAATTGGGCAGACACGTAGAACAGCACCCCTGTACCTACTCTCTCTTTCTCTCTCTCTCTCTCTCTCACACACACACACACACACACACACACACACACACACACACACTCATTCAACAGCACCCCTGTGCCTCCGTTCACAGCTAGAGAGGAAGAAAGAGGAGAACGGACACTTCGCCAGAGGAGGGCACGAGGTCGTCTCCAGGAAGAGGAGGAGAAGGAGGTGAGGGACAGAATGGACAGGAGGAGAGGAAGATGGAGGCTGGATGATAGAACATGGTCACAGAATAACACATATTCCAGGTCTCCCCCAAGTATCTCCCAACATAATGAACGGACATCTACGGACATCAATGCCATACTTTAATAATCTTCCCCTCTTTGGAATTGTACATTTGCAGAGGATGAAAAGAGAATAACCAGGTCTTGGCATGTCTTTCTGGTGTCAGCCGCCAGCCCCCTCTAGACCCCCATATACTCATACCCCAGACCCCTGTAGACTCACAGCCAGGATCCCAGGGCCTCCAGCCCCTCAGCCTGTCACTGTTTGATGTACCAGGGCCCTTGGAGCCACCAGTATCCCTCCTGTCTTCTTTCTCTCCATCCTGTCCTCCATCCCGTCTTTGATGCCGTCCTAATCTGAACCTTAGGGGGGATTCTTCACAAAAGTAGAACAAAACAAGATCATGATTTTGTGGATTTTCACAAAATGTAATCCATAGAAGGGTCCTTTGGAGGAAGGATTGTAGATGTATATTTGAGATTTCTATCTTAAAGCATAATTGAGAAATGATTAATTGAAGTTGGAATATTTGTGACATTTTGGCCTTACCCAGGCCTCCTATAAAGGGGAAATCAGCAGCTACTGAATCAATTGTTGAAATTATAGAGACAAAATAGATTTTTGAGTAGTATAAGTTATATATGCCTCATGAGCTGCCATCAAAACCAAAATACAAGCTTGTTCTAATCAACTGAAATGTATACTAGCTTCAAAACATGGTTTAAACCATAATGTTGATTTCATAGATGGTCAGTCCTTGCATCCTTACAGTAGCTCTGTCTATGAATTTGAAAGTGGTTACATTTCTTCAGCCCCATCCCTCAGCTTTTTACCAAAACACTTTCTTATTGTTTATACTGCTGATTGCTGCTGACTCCATAATGTATCATCTGTAGGTGCTACAGTACAAACTAACATTGGTGTCATATGAAGCTTTACTGCTTTCTCCATAATATGTGTAGTATTTTGAATTCAACAACAAAATTCTTACATTAATATATTTGGCTCATTTGTCAGTATATTGTTTAAAATAATATACTCTATGGACATACCAAAGTTTCAGAGTGGGATCTTTGCTACTTTTAGAGTTATGATCTGATTTGTAATCATTACCAACAGAGTGAATGTGAAAATGGATTCAAAATGGTCATACAAGTAAGGAGGGCTGTGATTGGTTACATTGCCTACTATGCCAAAATCTCTGTATAAAATGGCCTTAACTTTAAAACTAGCAGAGATCCCAATCTGGAACTTTAATTTAAACATGCTATGATGAAACTGGATCTCATGAGAATCGCCACAGGAAAGGAAGACCCAGAGTTACCTCTGCTGCAGAGGATAAATTCATTATTGTTACCAGCCTCAGAAATTGCAGCCCAAATGTAACAGAGACATCACAACATCAACTGTTCAGAGGAGAATGCGTGAATCAGGCCTTCATGGTTGAATTGCTGCAAAGAAACAACTACTAAAGGACAACAATAAGAAGAGACTTGTTTGGTTCAAAAAACACGACCAATGGACATTAGACCGATTGGAAATCTGTCCTTTGGTCTGATGAGTCCAAATTTGAGATGTTTGATTCCAACCGCCATGTCTTTGTGAGATGCAGACACAGGTGTAGTTCCGACCGTGAAGCATGGAGGAGGAGGTGTGATGGTGTGGGGGTGCTTTGCTGGTGACAGTGTCAGTGATTTATTTAGAATTCAAGGCACACTTAACCAGCATGGCTACCAAAGCATTCTGCAGCGATACACCATCCCATCTGGTTTGGACTGCTTAGTGGGACTATCATTTGTTTTTCAAGGGCTATTTGATCAAGAAGGAGAGTGCTACATCAGATGTGGTTTGGGATGAGTGGGGCCGTAGAGTGAAGGGAAAGTAGCCAACAAGTGCTCAGCATATGTGGGAACTCCTTCAAGGCTGTTGGAAAAGCATTCCAGGTGAAGCTGGTGGAGAGAATACCAAAACTCTGCAAAGTTGTCATCAAGGCAAATTGTCTACTTTGGCTACTAAGAATCTAATCTAAAATATATTTTGGTTTGTTTAACACGTTTTTGGTTACTACATGATTCCATATGTGAAAATGTCATAGTTCTGATGTGTTCAACATTATTCTACAATGTAGAAAATAGTTTAAACAAATAAACACCCTTGAATGAGTAGGTGTGTGCCAACTTTTGACTGGTATTGTATATTTTAAAAAAAAGCCAAATCAAAAATATTATTTTTTCTATATTCATGTTCATATTTTTCAGTATTAATAAATGAATGTAAGCAAGGGTGATTCGTCACTAAAGTCATAAGGGTGATTCTTCACTAAACTTGAACAAAACAAGATCAAGATTTTTGAGATTTTCACAAAATTTAAACACTAGAAGGGTCCTTTGGAGGAAGGATTGTTTACATATATCTGACATTTATATCTAAAAAGCATAATTGAGAAATAATTAATAGAATTTTGAACATTTGTGACATTTTGGCCTTACCCAGGTCTCCTTTAAAACATATTGGTATTCCTTTAGTCCTCTCCGTGCTGGAAGCGTTATCTCACCTCACATCTCACTATATTTCATACTGGCAGAGACCGGTTTGTGTGTGTTTTCTATTCGACCACAGCAGAGACAATGGGTCTCACTGTTTATGAGAGTCAATGGTGTAAAGTACTTAAGTAAAAATAATTCAAAGTAGTACTTAAGACGTTTTTTGGGGTATCTTTCATTTACTTTACTATTTATATTTTGGACAACTTTTACTTTTACTTCATTACATTTCTAAAGAAATGAATGTACTTTTCACTCCCTGACAACCAAAATGACTACATTTTGAAGGGTTACCAGGACAGGCAAATTGTCCAATTCATGCACTTATCAAGAGATAATCCTTGGTCATCCCTGCTGCCTCTGATCTGGCGGACTCACTAAACACAAATGTTTGTAAATCATGTCTGAGTGTTGGAGCGTGCCCCTGGCTATCCATCCCTTTAAAAAAAAAAACTAGAACATTTTGCCATCCATTTTTTCTTAATATAAGCAATTTGAAATGATTTATATTTTTACATTCACTTCTGATACTTAAGTATATTTTAGCAATTACATTTACTTTTGATACTTAAAGTACATGTTAAACTAAATACTTTTAGAATTGTACTCAAGCAGTATTTTACTGGGTGAGTTGACACTTTTTTTTGTTATTTCATGAAATGTTAGGGTGGCAGTTAAGATTATAGCATATGGTTTTACACAATTGTGTTCAAATCAATTTAATCTGTTTTATTTGCAAATTATTTAGTAAGTAATACTTAAAAGCTAAGTCTAGTTGTCTAATTAAAATTATTTAAATAAAATATAGTGGGGGGGGGTATAGCATAGGTCACCATTAATATCTGCACTATGAGGAGATTTGATGTAAAGTCCCTATTTTTAATTCACCAGCACATACATTTTCTTTGTTCATTCATTGTTGTTCCTTTTCCAGACAATCCATTACAGTATGTACAATTGCACTAAATATGATTTGAATAATACAAGATTTTAAATCCCAGTCGTCTTTAAAATGAGCAAAAGGTTTTAAATAGTTGTTTTTAATTAATTTAAAAAATATATTAATTGGAATACAATATTGGAATGGAATATAACTAATAACATTAAATAACATTGGAATATAGCATTTAATAACAATAACTTAACTAATTAACTCAGTGTAGCATTGATGTGGCAACTCTATTATGCTCTTCTATTGCACCATTCTAATTTGTACATAGGTCACAAACAAAGCTATCCACAGAAGAATTGAAGCACAACTCATAAGCCCACCTCCTGCACTGCTCACACCTGTGACTGGAAACAGGAGGAGATGCTATCACTTAAAAACGTAGCGATCCAGCAATGTGACATAAAAAGCTGTATAAAATAGCTAAAAGTCAATCATGTAAAATTAACTGTAAAGCTATCAGTTACTAGTGGAAAGATTTACAACTGCAACTAAGTTACATTATCTTTTTAATGTATTTTACCTCAGGCGATCTGGTAGAAAGGTTTCTAGCTAGTACTCCTACCAGCTTATGCTAACTAGCTAGCTGGCTTGCATTTACTGCTAGTGAAGTTGCTTGCTAGAAAGTTAGCTTAAACTAGTGCTAACTGGGCTAGTCAATGTCTAAATAACAGGTAGAAACACATTCATAACCATAAAGAGGTAACTAGCCCACAGGGGCCAGTTACCCCCTAGTAGGTGGATGAACACACTCATCCAGTATATTGCTACTTTTTTTTTTTAATCCATATTTTTCTCTAAACAAGTGGATTATTTATTTTAAGGCTTTTCTACTTGTATATTTAAAAAACAATTATAGATCTAACTTCATTGAAATATATCTACAACTTTTTCAAAATTAAAAAAATTGTGATACATTTTCACAAAATTGTTTTGTTGAAATATCTCCAGGACATTTTTTGTTGAGCAAGAGCAGTGACAGCAGTGACAGGGGAAGTGTTGAGAAAACTATTTGGGGACATCTTGTGGTCTTTTATGTGAATTACTGTACCCTACTTTTCCCACCACTGGTGAGAGTATGTACAGGACCCATGTCTCTGTTACTCTTCTCCTTTCAGAACCTCTCACACTCATGCTATATTTCCTCTCTGCTCTCACTCTCTCCCTAATTTTCCTAGAAATGGAATGTCTGTCTCTGCCTCCTCACCAGGACCTGTCTATTATTGCTTCCCCAAAGAACCTTACAATTCAATGAAGCCTTTTTGCCCGTAATAGATATTCTGTCATGAGGAGGAATGTATCAGGCTCAGTCCCAGGCTGAATAGCAATCTAAATGCAGTTCACTTCACATTTATTTGAAATCTCATTAACTGGATAAAAGGCCATAAAATGTGTTGTAAATAGAATATCTTTGCCACATGGATGAAACTGGATTAATTCCTTATTAGTCTTTTCCATATCCATTCTGAGGCTGAGTGAGGGGCATGTGGTGTTGGCAGAGATGTGTCAGGAGTCATTTTCAGAATCCAGTCCAGGCACATCTCTCTCTACTCCACTAAACACTCAACATACTGACTGGCACAAGGAGGATCATCTCCATAGATATTAGATGAGACAAAGAACCCATGCCCTAGAGTCAGTACTAGGCAGGCCTATAGTGATTAAACAGATATCTTGGCTTTAATAGAAATGTAGACTGGTTGAGTTTGGTCTTCCCCACAACACTTAATATGTTACCCCTCCATAAAGAGAACTAACACACCAGTTAATTGAATAATACATTCTAATAGTGATGAATGAAAATGTTTACTCATAACCAGTCCCCGAGGCATGAAGTTGAATGAATGGTCGCATTCCCCTGCTCAGACGCTGCATGCGTCAACCAATGGTTGCGTGTTACATCATCTACCATGCTGTCGGGCAACAGATTGCTATAACGTTAAGATGTGGTTAGCTGATACATAAAACAGCTATCCAGGTGTTGTAAGATCTAACATGCATCAGCAACGCCTGGGCAGAGGAAAGCACCCAATGTCTCCACCGGTTGGTGAAAGTGATGTCACCTGTCCTCAGCTTGTGTTAAAGTGATGCTCCAGAGCTATTGTATACTTCAAGCCATGGTTTTGGAAGTAGTTCTCAGAAGTAGTTCTCAGAAGCCTAAACGGATTGTGCACAATTGTTTCATCCAATGCGTATGATATGTGCTTAAGATCCCGGAATGCATCTTTAACTATATAGATAGCCACACTAGCCTCACCCTTGTGTGGGTACTAGCAAGCTAGCTCGCAAACTGGATAGTGCTAGGTGTCAACAACCAATCCAGTAGCTATAGTGAACTTTAATAGATCAAGCACACCACGATATTGTTGAGTATTTGCATAGAGATCAGCTCTCCCCAACTTAGGTCCGCGCTGTTTATGCTCCCTCGTCCATCATCGCATCAGCCAACGGTCCCCCAGTCTACTTCACTTCCCTCCATTGAAAAGGAACGGCTTCATCACTGCTACCGTGTTCAACATGGATCAGTGAACACTCTCTGCAACACGTGCTAGCAGTTAGCTAGCCAACTAGTACACTGTAGCCAACATGGCCAAAACAAAAGCTATAGTATGACAAATTAGCTAGCTACTAGTGAAACTGGATGCTCTGGGCAGGTACAGTACGTATTTAACCTCTAAAAGTCTATGAGGGGTAGGGGGGTTCCACTAAACTAACATTTTAAAATGGCCGTACCATTGATCATTTAGCTATTTGATTTGAATTTTAGGAGCCCCTTTGGTATAAAAAAAACTTTTTTCAATTTGGTCTTTTCTACTAGAAATGCATTGAATAACACATTCATAAATGGCAAAACAGACAGTCCAAAAATAAATGATAAGAAATAAGGTTTTCAAGTGTCTTTCCTAAATCTAGGGGATCTAAGAAAGCTCAGGAAATGTTTGAGCATTTGGACACATATTTAACCCCTTTTTCTTTGTTGACACAAAACTACCTTCACACTTCCATTCATTTAAAAAAAAAATCGATAACGGTTACCTTCAAACACTTGTGGGTGTCTTAGAGCATTGGATGCTACAGACAGAAGTTGTCTGAAGTCGGTACAATGTGCCGAGTCCCGTGGGGCTTGACATTACAGCCATTTTCGTGAGAAGACCGATTTTCGGGATGTCTTATCGTCTGACAAATAACTGTAGCTCTGTCGCCTTCCACCGCAGATGCGTAAGGCTGACATAGGTGGATTTATTTAGACGCAGCCCATGCAAAAACGGACATATTTTGATGGAGATTTTTCTATTATGTTACTTAGATTAACGCACCGGTGCGTCAATAGACTCTTAAGGATTTGAATATATAGTGCCTTTGGAAAGTATTCAGACCACTTGACCTTTTCCACGTTTTCTGACGTTACAGCCTTATTCTAGAATGTATTAAATAAATTTAAAATCCTCAGCAATCTACTCACAATACCCCAAAATGACTAAGCGAAAGCAGGTTTTATAATTTTTTGCAAATGTATAAAAAATACATTATTTACTTATTTACATAAGTATTCAGACCCTTTGCTATGATACTCTATATTGAGCTCAGGTGCATCCTGTTTCCATTGATCGTCCTTGGGATGTTTATACAACTTGATTGGAGTCCACCTGTGGTAAATTCAATTCATTGGACATGATTTGGAAAGGCACACGCCTGTCTATATAACGTCCCACAGTTCACAGTGCATGTCAGAATAAAAACCAAGCCATGAGGTTGAAGGAATTGTCCGTAAAGCTCATTGACAGGATTGATTCAAGGCACAAATCTGGGGAAGGGTACCAAAACAATTCTGCATCATTTAAGTTCCCTAAGAACACAGTGACCTCCATCATTCTTAAATGGAAGAAGTTTGGAACCACCAAGACTCTTCCTAGAGCTGGCACCCAGCCAAACTGAACAATCAGTGGAGAAGGACCTTGGTCAGGGAGGTGACAGGAACCCAATGGTCACTCTGACAGAGCTCTAGAGTTCCTCTGTGGAGATGGGAGAACCTTCCAGAAGGACAACCATCTCTGCAGCACTCCACCAATCAGGCCTTTATGAGCATTCTTAGGAAAGGCCCTTCAAAACCTTATTCTTATCATTTATTTTTTGTCTGTCTGTTTTGCCATTTATGAATGTCTTATTCAATGCATTTCTATGGGCTACAGTTAAAAAGGTCAAATTCAATGTTTTTTAAATGTTTTTTTGTATATACCAATGGGGCTCCTAAAATGATAATCAAATAGCTAAATGATCCATGGTATGGCCATCTTAAAACAGTTGTCAAAGACTCCAACAACCCTAGTCATAGACTGTTCTCTCTGCTACCGCATGGCAAGCGGTACCGGAGCGCCAAGTCTAGGTCCAAGAGGCTTCTAAACATCTAATCAAATGGCTACCCAGACTATTTTCATTGCCCCTCACCCCCCTTCTATGCTGCTGCTACTCTCTGTTATTATCTATGCATAGTCACTTTAATAACTCTACCTACATGTACATACTACCTCAATTACCTCGACACTGGTGCCCCCACACATTGACTCTGTACCGGTACCCCCTGTATATAGCCCCGCTACTGTTATTTTACTGCTGCTCTTTAATTGTTGCTTATTTTTATCTCTTACTTTATTTAGGTATTTTTCTTAAAACTGCGTTGTTGGTTAAGGGCTTGTTGATTTAGGCGCATGTGACAAATACAATTTACATTTATTAAAAAAATTATATTTCTGTTTTTAATTTGTAATAAATGTGCAAAAATGCCTAAAATCCTGTTTTTTCTTAGTCATTAAAGGGTATTGTGTGTAGATTGATGAGGACCTTTTTTAACAAGGCTTTAACCTAACAAAATGTGGAAAAAGTCAAGGGGTCTGAATACTTTCCGAAGGCACTGTGTACAGCAGAACTATAGCTTAGACTGGTTCAATGCAGTGTAACGTTATACTGTTTGTGAAGTGGTGTCTGGCCGCTTGAGATTTCACTTGCTGGAAGATTGGGGGAAATGATTTCCCCCCTTGTCCTTCATCCTGCCTCCAGCTCTATTGCTCAAATCTGATTAGGACTTTAGAAAAAAAAATCACCACTGGGTGACATTTACATAAAATAGACACAAACAGAGAAAATATTATAATACATGTTGAATAGATTTATTTATAATGTTGATCAATAAAATGTAAAAATTATATAATTCTTTATTTATAATAAATGATACATTCACAGTATTGTTGCAAACATCGTTGGATTTCTCACTATACTCTAAACTGTAAATTATTTAAACAACTAATTGCCCTCTATTTGCACTCTGAGAAACCCTTCTTCATTCTGAGACTGGGGAAATAATCACAAATATGAAACTAGTGAGTCATATCTCTCTCTCACTCTCACCCTGTCTCTCTTTTTCTCCATGTCTGTCTCAGACACAGACATCTTGTAGTCACACCGTATATCCTCTCCTCCTGTCCAGGCCTGAGAGTCGCTCCCCTAATAAGCAGAAATAGGAAATAAATAATTGTGCAGATTCAGATGTAGAACTCCTCCAACCTGCATCGGTTCACAGAGAGGCTGTCATATAGTACTGTAAATCACACATTCACACTGGGACAATCACACCACAGGGCATGTGTGTGTGTGTGTGTGTGTGTGTGTGTGTGTGTGTGTGTGTGTGTGTGTGTTGTGTGTGTGTGTGTGTGTGTGTTTGCTTGGTTCCTGTGGCTGGAAAAACTTTTGATCCCGTCCAGGTACAACATGCCTCAGTGATGATACACACACACACACACACATTGGCCAGGCGTCCAACCTCTCAGAGAACATTCTCAGTCTAATGAGAGAATGGCAGAGTTTCAGGAGTTTTATTGGATCAGAGGTGACTTTAGGAAGAGGGTGAAGTACTCTACTCCATTATCACATGACAGCTTTGATCGCTAGCCATTTGAACTACTGATAATATTTGAAAATGATGTGAAAATAGTTTGACGGGAATGTAATATTAATATGTTTTACTGCTATAATTTGGCCCTAACAGAGGTACATTTCTGCCTTTTCATTTCAGTCTCCATTCTATCCACAATCTATTTCATCTAAAATGAGGCTGTAAAATAAAATGTCTCAGCATTCCAGACGGATTATATAGAACCATTTGGAATATTTGACATTACAGAAAGCACAGACGGATGAGCAGACGTGTAGACGGACAGGTGGATGGACAGAAAGAGAGGTAAATGAAAGGACACACACACACATAACACACACACACAACGATATGAGAGAGGATGACCTTTTTCGACAGTGAGAGTCTTGACCTACATAGTAAACACAATTTACAACGTTTCCATTTTGATTGTGTTAACAGAATGTGTGCTGAAAGCATTGCCCCATCCATATGACTACAGATTGGCCCTGTAGAGTTAGCAGAGGAAATAGCATTATACAGCCAGAGTGCCCAGTAATCACTTTGTGTTGAAATAGATGATAGTGTAGAGTACAGTATATCAGGAGGACAGGATCAGATGATATGATATTGTTCCTGGATTCGATAACAAGGACAATACAATCATTTTAATGACTTTCAATTGCTTGCAAACTATTTTACAAAGTACCAAAATATCATGCAGAAGGTAAGTGAATTTGGTGTAGGACGAATTGCTGTATCGCTGACTCTGAGGTATAGCTGATGGAAATATATGCGTCTGGTATTGATGTCATTATGCTAAATAATACAGTCGATGAATTAGTGATGAAAGTGTGATGGCCGGGCTTTTGTAGAAATGTTTTACATTTCTGTCACACAGTACAGTCAATAGACTCTACCATCACAGTGGGAGGGCTGGATGAATCTCATATTCTGCTGCTGTCAGTGTTGTCTATCAGATCTGATGAAGGCAGAGGCCCAGTGGTGTGTGTGTGCCTTTCTCTCTCATTAAAGACAGGATTAACCTGTAGGGGGGCTCCCTGTACCCTCAAACCACCCCAAACCCCGACCAGGTCACTGAAGAAGGCCTCCACAGAGACATGTTTTATTAACAGATGTCGGTGTTAATATGTCTTGTGTTCATGGTGTTTCTCAGCCAAGCCATGACAACTCTTCAGGCTGGGTTTATTACAATGTTGTATATGAATCAACATGATCCACATGCAACGCAACACTAAATAATCAAGTAGAAAGCAGCAACATGGAACCGGCTTGTGATCAAAGTTGTCCTGCCTGAAAGCTATTCATCTCATGTGATTTCAGTAGGTAGATCGTCATTCTCATGTGATTTCAGTAGGTAGATCGTCATTCTCATGTGATTTCAGTAGGTAGATCGTCATTCTCATGTGATTTCAGTAGGTAGATCGTCATTCTCATGTGATTTCAGTAGGTAGATCGTCATTCTCATGTGATTTCAGTAGGTAGATCGTCATTCTCATGTGATTTCAGTAGGTAGATCGTCATTCTCATGTGATTTCAGTAGGTAGATCGTCATTCTCATGTGATTTCAGTAGGTAGATCGTCATTCTCATGTGATTTCAGTAGGTAGATCGTCATTCTCATGTGATTTCAGTAGGTAGATCGTCATTCTCATGTGATTTCAGTAGGTAGATCGTCATTCTCATGTGATTTCAGTAGGTAGATCGTCATTCTCATGTGATTTCAGTAGGTAGATCGTCATTCTCATGTGATTTCAGTAGGTAGATCGTCATTCTCATGTGATTTCAGTAGGTAGATCGTCATTCTCATGTGATTTCAGTAGGTAGATCGTCATTCTCATGTGATTTCAGTAGGTAGATCGTCATTCTCATGTGATTTCAGTAGGTAGATCGTCATTCTCATGTGATTTCAGTAGGTAGATCGTCATTCTCATGTGATTTCAGTAGGTAGATCGTCATTCTCATGTGATTTCAGTAGGTAGATCGTCATTCAAACACAAAACATTAACACGAGAGAAATGCTTCTTTGACTACGGTAGTTGCCATTTCTTGCATCACTCCACTTTTCACAATTATTTGACAGCAGCGCCACCTGTTGTTGAATTCTCCCTCTGTATCCTAACACAGCTGAGACAGGGAAAGGGGACTGTGATTAGAGAAGGTAATACAAATACGGGGAAAAGAAAGGACAGAGAGAAGAGACAATAGCAACCTCATTCAGCATCTCTCTGGAACACCACAACAATGGACTCCTCATATTTTTATTATGACCCCCATTACAGTCTATCTGTCTCATTAACTGCAACTTCCCCCAGGTTAACTACAATACCTAGTTGTGAAATATTTAGTCAGGATGCTCTGTTCTAATTGGTGCAGAGAACCTGTAAGGTGAGGAGAGGTGACACGTTGGTCGACCTGTGCTGTCTAGCTGTGCACCATAGACTTCTCTTTCATAGTGTTATTGATCTGTGTTCAGCAGGAAGGTGACTGTGGTTGTGGTGAGTCTGGACAATGCAGGGAAGACTACTATAATCAGAGGTCTACAGGGAGGTGAACTTCTCTCTCATACAGTAACATCAAGTTTACTCTCCCATAGGCATATACTTACAGTTGAGGTACTTCACCCAATAACTAAAGTCTGATAGGTATGAAAAGTTCAGTCTTTGATATTGGGGGATCTATCCCTTTGAAAGCTGTGAATAGAGACTGATGTGTTGTCTGCCTCAGTACCACAGCTCTTGGGATCTGGGCTAGTACGTCCTGCCCTGCTACCAGTGTGACCTGTGTGATTTAGCACAGGCTGTAACACACAACACGCTGCAGGTCCTGTTACCCCTGGTCTGACGTTGATGGGCTTATAAAACCACACAGTAAAATAATGACAGATCTCTGGACTGACCACAGCTGGTTGTACTCAGACACACTTTGATGTTCCTCAGACCGTTATAAGAGAACCTCTTACAGCTTCACAGACTGACTGATCACTGATACACACAGACAGACAGTAACTTCAAAACAAGTTTGACATGTAACAGTTATATGAGTCATGAATCTTTAATGCACTGTTGTGATCTTAAAGAGTATTACTGAATGTTTGTCTTATCTTTCCCCCAGGAAACCTGTGACCAGGCTCCTGTGGATGGTGTGTCTGTGACTGAGCTGTGTTTGGATGGGTGCGGGGGGGTAGTGCCATCACTGAGGTCCTACAGCACCCCCACATCGCTAGCAAGCCTGTCCTTCTGTGAGTATTTCAGGCAGGGATAAGCTTATTTTTTACAGTACTATTTGAAACACAACATATAACTTTCCACTGCACTTCTTTCAGTGACCACTCAGGGGCAGCTTGCTACACTGAAACAGTTGAATGTACTCCAGATGGTTATTAGGGGATTGTGATGGAAAGTGGATAAGCAGGCATATGTAGACCTGTGGGTAACCTCTCTTTGGAATTTGAACAGTCAGGAAGCTTATAATTTGTTGAAACCTTTGGAGTCTGTCTGAGTGAGTATATTGTTGAATATGGAACAGCTACACCGGGCCATATCTCAATTGTATTATAATGTATATTACTGCCTTATTTTTTGCTGAACTCCAGGAAGAGTAGCTGCTGCCTTGTCAGCAGCTAATGAGGATCCATAATAAATACAAATACAAATCCCAGTCTGTCTACCTAGCTATATCCTAGTTCCTGTTCAGCTATGTTAGAGCTGACCTACCTGTGTATACAGCATAGTATCATCGCTGTGCCCTGTGGCGTATCCATAGACACTTATCCTGTCCTATGATATCAGTTCAAACCGTTACCAATCAGGTCCAGACACACCCTGTCCTCTGTCTTGACTCTGACATCAGACACCTGGGTCCACCGTTAACACACACACACACACACACACACACACACACACACACACACACACACACACACACACACACACACACACACACACACACACACACACACATACACACACACACACACACACACACACACACACACACACACACACACACACACACACACACACACACACACACACACACACACACACACACACACACACACACACACACACACACACACACACACACACACAGACAATACTGGGCCATAATCCTGTGACTTGGCATTTCCCCTGATTATGCCGTGACACATATGGGTCTGTAATGAAGTACACTCCCACACCGCTGCTGCTATGACAAAGCACAGTGACACAGTAAAATGTGTCATTGTTTCACCTACACTGTTCACAGTCAGAGAGGGTTTAATTGTGATGTTGATTGGTTTGAAATGTTCTGGAATATTAAATAACAGTCAATGTCTAAAAGTCATCTTCTGAAATGGTAACTGGCCTTAACAAAATAAAAGTTGATATTAGGAAGTACAAAAGCATACCCAACATGAAATTGCTTAATTCACAGTGAAATCTTGAAATAAAACACATTTCCCATTGAGCCTGCCTGATTTGAAGTGAAACTCGCAGATAAATACATTCATATGTATTGTACATACACAAAAAGTTTGAGTAAATACAAAAACTAGCACTTAAAATAAATACTTGCAATGATTAATGAAAGTCAAATTCAATCTGTTTCCACATTGTGAATACTTCTGTGCAGTTACAGTTTTTTCCAACACAAAATCTTTTCATGTCACACGATTTTTGAAACCCCTCCCTCAAAGTGCAAAGCTACACACCAAATATCCAAAACCATAAACTATTTCTCAGCTTTTGACTCATTTGTCAATTGCATAAAACACTTTTTTCAAAACACTACACACAATTCTCTACCTAATGCCAACAATGGCTGAGAGCAAGAGGAGTAGGAGGGAGAGGAAGAGGAAGAAGAGGACGAGGGCAAAGAAGAGAAGGAAGGAGAGCCATCTCTGATGAGATTAGGGCAACACTTGTTGATCATGTGATCAACCACGGTTTGACCATGAGAGAGGCTGGACTGAGAGTCCAGCCCAACTTGAGTCGATTTACAGTGGCGGCCATAATTCGAACCTTCAGGAATGAGAACAGGTATGCAACTATCTAATGACTATTTTAGCATTACAGTAATGTACTGTAAAATACGTATGACTGCATAGTATTGCATAAACATTTGTAACTCTAAGCCATCCATTTACTGCACTGCATTGAATGAATGAGGTTGGTTATCATGCTGTACTACATTTTTTTTGTACATTGTTTACAGTTCCTATGCTGAACACATACTGTGTTTGAATTCTGTACAGAGTGGAAAGGCAAAGACATCATGGAGGACGAGGACGCTTGTTTACAGATGTACAAGAGACTGCAATTATAAACATGGTTTTGGCCAACAAAAGCAATTAGGATTCGAGAGATAAGAGAGCATATCTTGAATAATGACACCATATTTAACAACATCAATGCTGTAAGCCTGTCGACCATACAACGCATCCTCCAACGGCACCGAGTGACGATGAAACAACTTTACAAGGTGCTATTTGAGAGAAACTCTGACAGTCAAGAATATGCGACATGACTTTGTAGAGGTATGTATGCAACACTACTTCCTGTACTTCAGACATACCATATTTACTCATCTGTATATCCTTCAGGTTGGCTTCAACCTCATCAAAACCAGGCGCCGCGGAAGAAATGTAATAGGACAGAGGGCAATTACCAATGTCCCTGGACAGCGTGGGGGTAATATAAATATGTGTACTGCCATCACTCAAAACGGGGTCCTCCATCACAATGCCACACTGGGTCCGTACAACACCGGCCATATGCTCACTTTTCTGGATGCAATTTACACAATGCTTGTCCCTGATCCAGATCAGGAACCTGCTAGATTTGTGGTTTTATGGGACAATGTTAGTTTTCACCGGGCTGTTCTGGTCCAAAACTGGTTTGCCACCCATCCACAATTTGTAGATTTGTACCTACCGCCATATTCACCTTTTCTAAATCCCATAGAGGAATTCTTCTCAGCCTGGCGCTGGAAAGTGTATGATCGCCAACCCTATGCCCGCATGCCGCTTCTCCAGGCAATGGAGGACGCATGTGGGGACATAGAGGTTGCCTCTGTCCAAGGTTGGATACGCCATGCTAGGAGATAATTCCCTCGATGTTTGGCAAGAGAAAACGTATCTTGTGATGTGGACGAAGTATTGTGGCCAGACCCAGGCCGGAGAAGAGATAAAGCGTAGCTTAGCACTGGTGACTCACCCCCCACCAATTCCTGGACTGCCCCCCCCCCCCCCCCCCTCGGGACCCCACACACACAACAAGCCTATGAAAGACCAAAGAGCTTTAGATTTAGAACAACAGTGTTTACATGGAATATCCAAAAATTTAGTATTATGAAAGCAGTGTTTGCGATTTGATGCAAATGCTTCATTCTGACGTGTGTTTATGGCATTTTGAATGCAGTGTTACATTTTGAAGGAGATGTGAGGCATTTTGCATTTTGTGTGTGCAGTTTTGGGAATTGTGTGTAGAGTTTTGAAAAAGGAGACAGTTTTGAAAACGTAAGCAGTGTTGCTGATTCTCAAAATGCATTATGTCTTGCGTTAAAGTTGTCCCTCATGAGTGGAGACACTGACTCCCACCCTGCTTCAACTGCACAGCCTCTTACAAACCTCTTGTTCCTGGATGATTTCTGACCACTGTAATGGGCTTAAATCTTCTCTGAACACTGTTCTGCCATGCCACCCTACAGATTTCCCTCCCATACCTGTAGACACTCCACACCAGAGCTCTTCCTTTCCCTATCTGAAAAACCTCCAGGGCTATCTCCAGTGTTCAGGGGACTTGTCCCTTCTCTATGTGCAGCACCTCCAGGGGCAGCAACAGCAGCACAGTCTCCTTAGAGGGTTCTTCTTCTTGTACCTGGTGGCCATTTTAAATTTCTCGTTAGTGACGGTGACGTAGTCCCGTGTCTTCTCTACGCTGGTCTGGATGTTGTCTATGTAGCCTCCTTGCTCCTCCACCAACATAAAGATATCCATGAACAGTTCTCTCAGCTCCTTCATGTTGCTCTCCAGATTCAGTAGCTCCTATAGCAGTTGCATGAAGGATAAAGACAAAACATTGGTCAAGGATTTGTCGGAACGGACAGTGAAACTGGTGTAAATTACATGAGACATTAGTGTTTGTCGGTCACAGACATACATGGCCTACTGAGATTCTGAACTTTACCTTCAATGACATATTCTTGCATTTTCTTACACATCAAAACTTACGCTTACCTTGTGTCTCTGCTCGATCTCGGACAGCTGAGCGCGTGTGATGCGTTCCTCGTTGAGGAGGTTCTGGTTAAACACCTCCCACTTCCCTGTGGCAACCATTTCATCGACTCCCTCCTCGGTGACGTCACGACCAAACACCTCCAGCTGGCGGATGATGAAGTTTTTACAATGCTCCTGTTTACTGAGGATGGAGTTGTTGTACAGACACATCACCTAGGAGTGGTAAAATATGAAAAAGTACTTTAGACCAGAAACAGACATTTCTTTTCACTGTTTGCTTAGCTAGCATATATTAAAAACTAAGACTAACAACATATATTTTTGCTGACGTTCATCAAGTGTTGTCAGAAAAACATCAGAAAACACCATTGAAATAAAAGGTTATAATAACTCATGGAGAGTGACCTGTTGGAATTGTCTGTGTAGTGCTGCGTGTTGGGAGCGTTGGATGCGTGTAGTGGCTGTAGCCAGTCCCTGCATGTCTTCTAAACTCTGTGCCTTCTTGGAGAGGGCGTCCAGCCGTCTGTGGATGCTCTCTGCCTGCAGCTTGATGTCCGTCGTCACATCACTGTCCTTCTTCATCACACTGAAACGACGCATGGTTGCCACCAGGGTCCTTTGTTGCTGGCTGAACTTCTTCACCTGGGGAGAAGGAGAAGAGGATTCAGTCAAACTTTAAATTAATAACAAGAATTTATAGAGCATCCTTCCACCTCCCGAATTCACAACATTATTCTCATGGACAATTGGACATACAGTTGCAGTCCAACCGAGGTGCATGCTTTGCGGGTCGACATGTCTATATAGTTACGGCCACTCATAGGAGGAATATGTGAGCTTACTAACCTCTGTTTCCAGCTCAGTGATGTCACCGCGGATATGCTGAGCCTCGGACAGGAAGTTGTGCAGGACTGGTTCTTGCTCGAACACCACAGCCTGCTGCGTGGCGGCGATCTTAACCCCCAATGGGGCATCTGGGTTAGGATCTTCCTCAGGGAATGGGGTATCATCTGTCTCTCTGCTCACCTCCCGAAAACCCTGGGCCCTCTGACGCAGCTCCTCCAGGCGGTCCTTCATGGTCAGAGACCTCTCGGTGGAGATCAAGCAGAAGGATGACAAAAGCCTGTGAGTTGAGGCCCCTTAGTGAAGTTATCCCTTAGTGAAGTTATCCCTTAGTGAAGTTATCTCCAAAGGACAGAGCCTTTTGGTGGACCTCACTCAGGAGGACAGGGTCTGATGCTGTTTCACTGTAATAAGGAACATATGGTCTTGGTTGACAATGTATATGGTGTCTCCAACTATTGTTGGTATACCTAAAGTATACCTAAAGTATACCTAAAGAGTAAACACTGTTTTAAACAAAGGTGTTTCAGTCAACATTTGAGTTTATTCATCATAATTACAATGAGGAACTCAAGGTCTTATGAGGTAAATATGTACAGTACCAGTCAAAAGCTTGGCCACACCTACTCATTAATGGGTTTTTATTTATTTTTACTATTTTGGCTCCAACCACCGTGTCTTTGTGAGACACAGAGTAGGTGAACGGATCATCTCTGCATGTGTAGTTCCCACCATGAAAAATGGAGGAGGAGGTGTGATGGTGTGGGGGTGC
>NC_088398.1:61633143-61683143 GCF_034236695.1 Oncorhynchus nerka | reverse complement strand
AGGGGTTGACTCATAACCCACAGTCCCAGTGGTTATATAGTGTGTGGATGAAGGGCGGGTGGATTAGTGTTGCAGGGGTTGACTCATAACCCACAGTCCCAGTGGTTATATAGTGTGTGGATGAAGGGCGGGTGGATTAGTGTTGCAGGGGTTGACTCATAACCCACAGTCCCAGTGGTTATATATTGTGTGGATGAAGGGGCGGGTGGATTAGTGTTGCAGGGGTTGACTCATAACCCACAGTCCCAGTGGTTATATAGTGTGTGGATGAAGGGCGGGTGGATTAGTGTTGCAGGGGTTGACTCATAACCTGAGTCCCAGTGGTTATATAGTGTGTGGATGAAGGGCGGGTGGATTAGTGTTGCAGGGGTTGACTCATAACCCACAGTCCCAGTGGTTATATAGTGTGTGGATGAAGGGCGGGTGGATTAGTGTTGCAGGGGTTGACTCATAACCCACAGTCCCAGTGGTTATATAGTGTGTGGATGAAGGGCGGGTGGATTAGTGTTGCAGGGGTTGACTCATAACCCACAGTCCCAGTGGTTATATAGTGTGTGGATGAAGGGCGGGTGGATTAGTGTTGCAGGGGTTGACTCATAACCCACAGTCCCAGTGGTTATATAGTGTGTGGATGAAGGGCGGGTGGATTAGTGTTGCAGGGGTTGACTCATAACCCACAGTCCCAGTGGTTATATAGTGTGTGGATGAAGGGCGGGTGGATTAGTGTTGCAGGGGTTGACTCATAACCCACAGTCCCAGTGGTTATATAGTGTGTGGATGAAGGGCGGGTGGATTAGTGTTGCAGGGGTTGACTCATAACCCACAGTCCCAGTGGTTATATAGTGTGTGGATGAAGGGGGGGTGGATTAGTGTTGCAGGGGTTGACTCATAACCCACAGTCCCAGTGGTTATATAGTGTGTGGATGAAGGGCGGGTGGATTAGTGTTGCAGGGGTTGACTCATAACCCACAGTCCCAGTGGTTATATAGTGTGTGGATGAAGGGCGGGTGGATTAGTGTTGCAGGGGTTGACTCATAACCCACAGTCCCAGTGGTTATATAGTGTGTGGATGAAGGGCAGGGTGGATTAGTGTTGCAGGGGTTGACTCATAACCCACAGTCCCAGTGGTTATATAGTGTGTGGATGAAGGGCGGGTGGATTAGTGTTGCAGGGGTTGACTCATAACCCACAGTCCCAGTGGTTATATAGTTGTGTGGATGAAGGGCGGGTGGATTAGTGTTGCAGGGGTTGACTCATAACCCACAGTCCCAGTGGTTATATAGTGTGTGGATGAAGGGCGGGTGGATTAGTGTTGCAGGGGTTGACTCATAACCCACAGTCCCAGTGGTTATATAGTGTGTGGATGAAGGGCGGGTGGATTAGTGTTGCAGGGGTTGACTCATAACCCACAGTCCCAGTGGTTATATAGTGTGTGGATGAAGGGCGGGTGGATTAGTGTTGCAGGGGTTGACTCATAACCCACAGTCCCAGTGGTTATATAGTGTGTGGATGAAGGGCGGGTGGATTAGTGTTGCAGGGGTTGACTCATAACCCACAGTCCCAGTGGTTATATAGTGTGTGGATGAAGGGCGGGTGGATTAGTGTTGCAGGGGTTGACTCATAACCCACAGTCCCAGTGGTTATATAGTGTGTGGATGAAGGGCGGGTGGATTAGTGTTGCAGGGGTTGACTCATAACCCACAGTCCCAGTGGTTATATAGTGTGTGGATGAAGGGGCGGGTGGATTAGTGTTGCAGGGGTTGACTCATAACCCACAGTCCCAGTGGTTATATAGTGTGTGGATGAAGGGCGGGTGGATTAGTGTTGCAGGGGTTGACTCATAACCCACAGTCCCAGTGGTTATATAGTGTGTGGATGAAGGGCGGGTGGATTAGTGTTGCAGGGGTTGACTCATAACCCACAGTCCCAGTGGTTATATAGTGTGTGGATGAAGGGGCGGGTGGATTAGTGTTGCAGGGGTTGACTCATAACCCACAGTCCCAGTGGTTATATAGTGTGTGGATGAAGGGCGGGTGGATTAGTGTTGCAGGGTTGACTCATAACCCACAGTCCCAGTGGTTATATAGTGTGTGGATGAAGGGGCGGGTGGATTAGTGTTGCAGGGGTTGACTCATAACCCACAGTCCCAGTGGTTATATAGTGTGTGGATGAAGGGCGGGTGGATTAGTGTTGCAGGGGTTGACTCATAACCCACAGTCCCAGTGGTTATATAGTGTGGATGAAGGGCGGGTGGATTAGTGTTGCAGGGGTTGACTCATAACCCACAGTCCCAGTGGTTATATATTGTGTGGATGAAGGGCGGGTGGATTAGTGTTGCAGGGGTTGACTCATAACCCACAGTCCCAGTGGTTATATATTGTGTGGATGAAGGGCGGGTGGATTAGTGTTGCAGGGGTTGACTCATAACCCACAGTCCCAGTGGTTATATAGTGTGTGGATGAAGGGCGGGTGGATTAGTGTTGCAGGGGTTGACTCATAACCCACAGTCCCAGTGGTTATATAGTGTGTGGATGAAGGGCGGGTGGATTAGTGTTGCAGGGGTTGACTCATAACCCACAGTCCCAGTGGTTATATAGTGTGTGGATGAAGGGCGGGTGGATTAGTGTTGCAGGGGTTGACTCATAACCCACAGTCCCAGTGGTTATATAGTGTGTGGATGAAGGGCGGGTGGATTAGTGTTGCAGGGGTTGACTCATAACCCACAGTCCCAGTGGTTATATAGTGTGTGGATGAAGGGCGGGTGGATTAGTGTTGCAGGGGTTGACTCATAACCCACAGTCCCAGTGGTTATATAGTGTGTGGATGAAGGGCGGGTGGATTAGTGTTGCAGGGGTTGACTCATAACCCACAGTCCCAGTGGTTATATAGTGTGTGGATGAAGGCGGGTGGATTAGTGTTGCAGGGGTTGACTCATAACCCACAGTCCCAGTGGTTATATAGTGTGTGGATGAAGGGCGGGTGGATTAGTGTTGCAGGGGTTGACTCATAACCCACAGTCCCAGTGGTTATATAGTGTGTGGATGAAGGGCGGGTGGATTAGTGTTGCAGGGTTGACTCATAACCCACAGTCCCAGTGGTTATATAGTGTGTGGATGAAGGGCGGGTGGATTAGTGTTGCAGGGGTTGACTCATAACCCACAGTCCCAGTGGTTATATAGTGTGTGGATGAAGGGCGGGTGGATTAGTGTTGCAGGGGTTGACTCATAACCCACAGTCCCAGTGGTTATATAGTGTGTGGATGAAGGGCGGGTGGATTAGTGTTGCAGGGGTTGACTCATAACCCACAGTCCCAGTGGTTATATAGTGTGTGGATGAAGGGCGGGTGGATTAGTGTTGCAGGGGTTGACTCATAACCCACAGTCCCAGTGGTTATATAGTGTGTGGATGAAGGGCGGGTGGATTAGTGTTGCAGGGGTTGACTCATAACCCACAGTCCCAGTGGTTATATAGTGTGTGGATGAAGGGCGGGTGGATTAGTGTTGCAGGGGTTGACTCATAACCCACAGTCCCAGTGGTTATATAGTGTGTGGATGAAGGGCGGGTGGATTAGTGTTGCAGGGGTTGACTCATAACCCACAGTCCCAGTGGTTATATAGTGTGTGGATGAAGGGCGGGTGGATTAGTGTTGCAGGGGTTGACTCATAACCCACAGTCCCAGTGGTTATATAGTGTGTGGATGAAGGGCGGGTGGATTAGTGTTGCAGGGGTTGACTCATAACCCACAGTCCCAGTGGTTATATAGTGTGTGGATGAAGGGCGGGTGGATTAGTGTTGCAGGGGTTGACTCATAACCCACAGTCCCAGTGGTTATATAGTGTGTGGATGAAGGGCGGGTGGATTAGTGTTGCAGGGTTGACTCATAACCCACAGTCCCAGTGGTTATATAGTGTGTGGATGAAGGGCGGGTGGATTAGTGTTGCAGGGGTTGACTCATAACCCACAGTCCCAGTGGTTATATAGTGTGTGGATGAAGGGCGGGTGGATTAGTGTTGCAGGGGTTGACTCATAACCCACAGTCCCAGTGGTTATATATTGTGTGGATGAAGGGCGGGTGGATTAGTGTTGCAGGGGTTGACTCATAACCCACAGTCCCAGTGGTTATATAGTGTGTGGATGAAGGGCGGGTGGATTAGTGTTGCAGGGGTTGACTCATAACCCACAGTCCCAGTGGTTATATAGTGTGTGGATGAAGGGGCGGGTGGATTAGTGTTGCAGGGGTTGACTCATAACCCACAGTCCCAGTGGTTATATAGTGTGTGGATGAAGGGCGGGTGGATTAGTGTTGCAGGGGTTGACTCATAACCCACAGTCCCAGTGGTTATATAGTGTGTGGATGAAGGGCGGGTGGATTAGTGTTGCAGGGGTTGACTCATAACCCACAGTCCCAGTGGTTATATAGTGTGGGATGAAGGGCGGGTGGATTAGTGTTGCAGGGGTTGACTCATAACCCACAGTCCCAGTGGTTATATAGTGTGTGGATGAAGGGCGGGTGGATTAGTGTTGCAGGGGTTGACTCATAACCCACAGTCCCAGTGGTTATATAGTGTGTGGATGAAGGGCGGGTGGATTAGTGTTGCAGGGGTTGACTCATAACCCACAGTCCCAGTGGTTATATAGTGTGGGATGAAGGCGGGTGGATTAGTGTTGCAGGGGTTGACTCATAACCCACAGTCCCAGTGGTTATATAGTGTGTGGATGAAGGGCGGGTGGATTAGTGTTGCAGGGGTTGACTCATAACCCACAGTCCCAGTGGTTATATAGTGTGTGGATGAAGGGCGGGTGGATTAGTGTTGCAGGGGTTGACTCATAACCCACAGTCCCAGTGGTTATATAGTGTGTGGATGAAGGGCGGGTGGATTAGTGTTGCAGGGGTTGACTCATAACCCACAGTCCCAGTGGTTATATAGTGTGTGGATGAAGGGCGGGTGGATTAGTGTTGCAGGGTTGACTCATAACCCACAGTCCCAGTGGTTATATAGTGTGTGGATGAAGGGCGGGTGGATTAGTGTTGCAGGGGTTGACTCATAACCCCCACAGTCCCAGTGGTTATATAGTGTGTGGATGAAGTCCCAGTGGTTATATATTGTGTGGATGAAGGCGGGTGGATTAGTGTTGCAGGGTTGACTCATAACCCACAGTCCCAGTGGTTATATAGTGTGTGGATGAAGGGCGGGTGGATTAGTGTTGCAGGGGTTGACTCATAACCCACAGTCCCAGTGGTTATATAGTGTGTGGATGAAGGGCGGGTGGATTAGTGTTGCAGGGGTTGACTCATAACCCACAGTCCCAGTGGTTATATAGTGTGGATGAAGGGCGGGTGGATTAGTGTTGCAGGGGTTGACTCATAACCCACAGTCCCAGTGGTTATATAGTGTGTGGATGAAGGGCGGGTGGATTAGTGTTGCAGGGGTTGACTCATAACCCACAGTCCCAGTGGTTATATAGTGTGTGGATGAAGGGCGGGTGGATTAGTGTTGCAGGGGTTGACTCATAACCCACAGTCCCAGTGGTTATATAGTGTGTGGATGAAGGGCGGGTGGATTAGTGTTGCAGGGGTTGACTCATAACCCACAGTCCCAGTGGTTATATAGTGTGTGGATGAAGGCGGGTGGATTAGTGTTGCAGGGGTTGACTCATAACCCACAGTCCCAGTGGTTATATAGTGTGTGGATGAAGGGCGGGTGGATTAGTGTTGCAGGGGTTGACTCATAACCCACAGTCCCAGTGGTTATATAGTGTGTGGATGAAGGGCGGGTGGATTAGTGTTGCAGGGGTTGACTCATAACCCACAGTCCCAGTGGTTATATAGTGTGTGGATGAAGGGCGGGTGGATTAGTGTTGCAGGGGTTGACTCATAACCCACAGTCCCAGTGGTTATATAGTGTGTGGATGAAGGGCGGGTGGATTAGTGTTGCAGGGGTTGACTCATAACCCACAGTCCCAGTGGTTATATAGTGTGTGGATGAAGGGCGGGTGGATTAGTGTTGCAGGGGTTGACTCATAACCCACAGTCCCAGTGGTTATATAGTGTGTGGATGAAGGGCGGGTGGATTAGTGTTGCAGGGGTTGACTCATAACCCACAGTCCCAGTGGTTATATAGTGTGTGGATGAAGGGCGGGTGGATTAGTGTTGCAGGGGTTGACTCATAACCCACAGTCCCAGTGGTTATATAGTGTGTGGATGAAGGGCGGGTGGATTAGTGTTGCAGGGGTTGACTCATAACCCACAGTCCCAGTGGTTATATAGTGTGTGGATGAAGGGCGGGTGGATTAGTGTTGCAGGGGTTGACTCATAACCCACAGTCCCAGTGGTTATATAGTGTGTGGATGAAGGGCGGGTGGATTAGTGTTGCAGGGGTTGACTCATAACCCACAGTCCCAGTGGTTATATAGTGTGTGGATGAAGGGGCGGGTGGATTAGTGTTGCAGGGTTGACTCATAACCCACAGTCCCAGTGGTTATATAGTGTGTGGATGAAGGGCGGGTGGATTAGTGTTGCAGGGGTTGACTCATAACCCACAGTCCCAGTGGTTATATAGTGTGTGGATGAAGGGCGGGTGGATTAGTGTTGCAGGGGTTGACTCATAACCCACAGTCCCAGTGGTTATATAGTGTGTGGATGAAGGGCGGGTGGATTAGTGTTGCAGGGGTTGACTCATAACCCACAGTCCCAGTGGTTATATAGTGTGTGGATGAAGGGCGGGTGGATTAGTGTTGCAGGGGTTGACTCATAACCCACAGTCCCAGTGGTTATATAGTGTGTGGATGAAGGGCGGGTGGATTAGTGTTGCAGGGGTTGACTCATAACCCACAGTCCCAGTGGTTATATAGTGTGTGGATGAAGGGCGGGTGGATTAGTGTTGCAGGGGTTGACTCATAACCCACAGTCCCAGTGGTTATATAGTGTGTGGATGAAGGGCGGGTGGATTAGTGTTGCAGGGGTTGACTCATAACCCACAGTCCCAGTGGTTATATAGTGTGTGGATGAAGGGCGGGTGGATTAGTGTTGCAGGGTTGACTCATAACCCACAGTCCCAGTGGTTATATAGTGTGTGGATGAAGGGCGGGTGGATTAGTGTTGCAGGGGTTGACTCATAACCCACAGTCCCAGTGGTTATATAGTGTGTGGATGAAGGGCGGGTGGATTAGTGTTGCAGGGGTTGACTCATAACCCACAGTCCCAGTGGTTATATAGTGTGTGGATGAAGGGCGGGTGGATTAGTGTTGCAGGGTTGACTCATAACCCACAGTCCCAGTGGTTATATAGTGTGTGGATGAAGGGCGGGTGGATTAGTGTTGCAGGGGTTGACTCATAACCCACAGTCCCAGTGGTTATATAGTGTGTGGATGAAGGGCGGGTGGATTAGTGTTGCAGGGGTTGACTCATAACCCACAGTCCCAGTGGTTATATAGTGTGTGGATGAAGGGGGGGGTGGATTAGTGTTGCAGGGGGGTTGACTCATAACCCACAGTCCCAGTGGTTATATAGTGTGTGGATGAAGGGCGGGTGGATTAGTGTTGCAGGGGTTGACTCATAACCCACAGTCCCAGTGGTTATATAGTGTGTGGATGAAGGGCGGGTGGATTAGTGTTGCAGGGGTTGACTCATAACCCACAGTCCCAGTGGTTATATAGTGTGTGGATGAAGGGCGGGTGGATTAGTGTTGCAGGGGTTGACTCATAACCCACAGTCCCAGTGGTTATATAGTGTGTGGATGAAGGGCGGGTGGATTAGTGTTGCAGGGGTTGACTCATAACCCACAGTCCCAGTGGTTATATAGTGTGTGGATGAAGGGCGGGTGGATTAGTGTTGCAGGGGTTGACTCATAACCCACAGTCCCAGTGGTTATATAGTGTGTGGATGAAGGGCGGGTGGATTAGTGTTGCAGGGGTTGACTCATAACCCACAGTCCCAGTGGTTATATAGTGTGTGGATGAAGGGCGGTGGATTAGTGTTGCAGGGGTTGACTCATAACCCACAGTCCCAGTGGTTATATAGTGTGTGGATGAAGGGCGGGTGGATTAGTGTTGCAGGGGTTGACTCATAACCCACAGTCCCAGTGGTTATATAGTGTGTGGATGAAGGGCGGGTGGATTAGTGTTGCAGGGTTGACTCACAACCCACAGTCCCAGTGGTTATATAGTGTGTGGATGAAGGGCGGGTGGATTAGTGTTGCAGGGGTTGACTCATAACCCCAGTCCCAGTGGTTATATAGTGTGTGGATGAAGGGCGGGTGGATTAGTGTTGCAGGGGTTGACTCATAACCCACAGTCCCAGTGGTTATATAGTGTGTGGATGAAGGGCGGGTGGATTAGTGTTGCAGGGGTTGACTCATAACCCACAGTCCCAGTGGTTATATAGTGTGTGGATGAAGGGCGGGTGGATTAGTGTTGCAGGGGTTGACTCATAACCCACAGTCCCAGTGGTTATATAGTGTGGATGAAGGGCGGGTGGATTAGTGTTGCAGGGGTTGACTCATAACCCACAGTCCCAGTGGTTATATAGTGTGTGGATGAAGGGCGGGTGGATTAGTGTTGCAGGGGTTGACTCATAACCCACAGTCCCAGTGGTTATATAGTGTGTGGATGAAGGGCGGGTGGATTAGTGTTGCAGGGGTTGACTCATAACCCACAGTCCCAGTGGTTATATAGTGTGTGATGAAGGGCGGGTGGATTAGTGTTGCAGGGTTGACTCATAACCCACAGTCCCAGTGGTTATATAGTGTGTGGATGAAGGGCGGGTGGATTAGTGTTGCAGGGGTTGACTCATAACCCACAGTCCCAGTGGTTATATAGTGTGTGGATGAAGGGCGGGTGGATTAGTGTTGCAGGGGTTGACTCATAACCCACAGTCCCAGTGGTTATATAGTGTGTGGATGAAGGGCGGGTGGATTAGTGTTGCAGGGTTGACTCATAACCCACAGTCCCAGTGGTTATATAGTGTGTGGATGAAGGGCGGGTGGATTAGTGTTGCAGGGGTTGACTCATAACCCACAGTCCCAGTGGTTATATAGTGTGTGGATGAAGGGCGGGTGGATTAGTGTTGCAGGGGTTGACTCATAACCCACAGTCCCAGTGGTTATATAGTGTGTGGATGAAGGGCGGGTGGATTAGTGTTGCAGGGGTTGACTCATAACCCACAGTCCCAGTGGTTATATAGTGTGTGGATGAAGGGCGGGTGGATTAGTGTTGCAGGGTGGTTATAGTTGATGAAGGGCTGGATTAGTGTTGCAGGGGTTGACCCCCACAGTCCCAGTGGTTATATAGTGTGTGGATGAAGGGGCGGGTGGATTAGTGTTGCAGGGGTTGACTCATAACCCACAGTCCCAGTGGTTATATAGTGTGTGGATGAAGGGCGGGTGGATTAGTGTTGCAGGGGTTGACTCATAACCCACAGTCCCAGTGGTTATATAGTGTGGGATGAAGGGCGGGTGGATTAGTGTTGCAGGGGTTGACTCATAACCCACAGTCCCAGTGGTTATATAGTGTGTGGATGAAGGGCGGGTGGATTAGTGTTGCAGGGGTTGACTCATAACCCACAGTCCCAGTGGTTATATAGTGTGTGGATGAAGGGCGGGTGGATTAGTGTTGCAGGGGTTGACTCATAACCCACAGTCCCAGTGGTTATATAGTGTGTGGATGAAGGGCGGGTGGATTAGTGTTGCAGGGTTGACTCATAACCCACAGTCCCAGTGGTTATATATTGTGTGGATGAAGGGCGGGTGGATTAGTGTTGCAGGGTTGACTCATAACCCACAGTCCCAGTGGTTATATAGTGTGTGGATGAAGGGCGGGTGGATTAGTGTTGCAGGGGTTGACTCATAACCCACAGTCCCAGTGGTTATATATTGTGTGGATGAAGGGCGGGTGGATTAGTGTTGCAGGGGTTGACTCATAACCCACAGTCCCAGTGGTTATATAGTGTGTGGATGAAGGGCGGGTGGATTAGTGTTGCAGGGGTTGACTCATAACCCACAGTCCCAGTGGTTATATAGTGTGTGGATGAAGGGCGGGTGGATTAGTGTTGCAGGGGTTGACTCATAACCCACAGTCCCAGTGGTTATATAGTGTGTGGATGAAGGGCGGGTGGATTAGTGTTGCAGGGGTTGACTCATAACCCACAGTCCCAGTGGTTATATAGTGTGTGGATGAAGGGCGGGTGGATTAGTGTTGCAGGGGTTGACTCATAACCCACAGTCCCAGTGGTTATATAGTGTGTGGATGAAGGGCGGGTGGATTAGTGTTGCAGGGGTTGACTCATAACCCACAGTCCCAGTGGTTATATAGTGTGTGGATGAAGGGCGGGTGGATTAGTGTTGCAGGGGTTGACTCATAACCCACAGTCCCAGTGGTTATATAGTGTGTGGATGAAGGTTGCGGGTGGATTAGTGTTGCAGGGGTTGACTCATAACCCACAGTCCCAGTGGTTATATAGTGTGGATGAAGGGGCGGGTGGATTAGTGTTGCAGGGGTTGACTCATAACCCACAGTCCCAGTGGTTATATAGTGTGTGGATGAAGGGCGGGTGGATTAGTGTTGCAGGGGTTGACTCATAACCCACAGTCCCAGTGGTTATATAGTGTGTGGATGAAGGGCGGGTGGATTAGTGTTGCAGGGGTTGACTCATAACCCACAGTCCCAGTGGTTATATAGTGTGTGGATGAAGGCGGGTGGATTAGTGTTGCAGGGGTTGACTCATAACCCACAGTCCCAGTGGTTATATAGTGTGGATGAAGGGCGGGTGGATTAGTGTTGCAGGGGTTGACTCATAACCCACAGTCCCAGTGGTTATATAGTGTGTGGATGAAGGGCGGGTGGATTAGTGTTGCAGGGTTGACTCATAACCCACAGTCCCAGTGGTTATATAGTGTGTGGATGAAGGGCGGGTGGATTAGTGTTGCAGGGGTTGACTCATAACCCACAGTCCCAGTGGTTATATAGTGTGTGGATGAAGGGCGGGTGGATTAGTGTTGCAGGGGTTGACTCATAACCCACAGTCCCAGTGGTTATATAGTGTGTGGATGAAGGGGCGGGTGGATTAGTGTTGCAGGGGTTGACTCGCAACCCACAGTCCCAGTGGTTATATAGTGTGTGGATGAAGGGCGGGTGGATTAGTGTTGCAGGGGTTGACTCATAACCCACAGTCCCAGTGGTTATATAGTGTGTGGATGAAGGGCGGGTGGATTAGTGTTGCAGGGGTTGACTCATAACCCACAGTCCCAGTGGTTATATAGTGTGTGGATGAAGGGCGGGTGGATTAGTGTTGCAGGGGTTGACTCATAACCCACAGTCCCAGTGGTTATATATGTGTGGATGAAGGGCGGGTGGATTAGTGTTGCAGGGGTTGACTCATAACCCACAGTCCCAGTGGTTATATAGTGTGTGGATGAAGGGCGGGTGGATTAGTGTTGCAGGGGTTGACTCATAACCCACAGTCCCAGTGGTTATATAGTGTGTGGATGAAGGGCGGGTGGATTAGTGTTGCAGGGGTTGACTCATAACCCACAGTCCCAGTGGTTATATAGTGTGTGGATGAAGGGCGGGTGGATTAGTGTTGCAGGGGTTGACTCATAACCCACAGTCCCAGTGGTTATATAGTGTGGATGAAGGGCGGGTGGATTAGTGTTGCAGGGGTTGACTCATAACCCACAGTCCCAGTGGTTATATAGTGTGGATGAAGGGCGGGTGGATTAGTGTTGCAGGGGTTGACTCCACAACCCACAGTCCCAGTGGTTATATAGTGTGTGGATGAAGGGCGGGTGGATTAGTGTTGCAGGGGTTGACTCATAACCCACAGTCCCAGTGGTTATATAGTGTGTGGATGAAGGGGCGGGTGGATTAGTGTTGCAGGGGGTTGACTCATAACCCACAGTCCCAGTGGTTATATAGTGTGTGGATGAAGGGCGGGTGGATTAGTGTTGCAGGGGTTGACTCATAACCCACAGTCCCAGTGGTTATATAGTGTGGATGAAGGGCGGGTGGATTAGTGTTGCAGGGGTTGACTCATAACCCACAGTCCCAGTGGTTATATAGTGTGTGGATGAAGGGCGGGTGGATTAGTGTTGCAGGGGTTGACTCATAACCCACAGTCCCAGTGGTTATATATTGTGTGGATGAAGGGCGGGTGGATTAGTGTTGCAGGGGTTGACTCATAACCCACAGTCCCAGTGGTTATATATTGTGTGGATGAAGGGCGGGTGGATTGAACAAAATTAAAACAATACTTTAAAAAACCTTTCTTGTACAATTTATATCTATAGGCTACATTGAGGTTTTCCTTTCATTATGTTAAGCTATATGGCATTAGGCCCTAAAACGTAGGCTTATGCGATAACTGTAGGCCAACACACGCCAAATAGCCTACATGCCAATCACCAAATGGTTTTGGGAACAGACAGAAAACATAACTTCGATCCACAGAGGCAAAAAGGACAATGTGGGAATTTAATACAATAAGAGAAAAAGCTGCGAAATGGAGTAAAAAATAAACAGAATGGTGGGTCAGAAAGGCAATGTTTGGGAAAGATTTGGTGAAGTAGTGAGAGAGGATGATAGCAGTGTGATGATTGTGAGGAGCTATGCAAAATCCACAGTGACACGAGTGGGGCTTCAAATAGACCTATGGTATGTCAAGGGAACTGTAGCCTACTGTTCAGATGGGTTGAATGGAAACTGAAATCTGGACACTGACTGTAGGTCTATAACCTCTCACATAGCCTTAATATTAACTCCTGCAGAATTAAGCATTTCTTGATTCACCCTATGTAGGCTAAATTTTGACTTGGGGAACAGGAGTTGAGAAATATGCTTTCTTTCTTTCAGCATCTTGAGAGAATGCACTGTGCAGTTAGATACCATTTGTGGAGGTGCTGTCTATACCAGCATCATAAAACCTGATAGTATTTCAACCACATAAAATATTCATCCAAGCTGAACTGAAATCTATCAGAAACATGTTGAGTCGTTTTCACAGCTTTCTATGTCCTTACAACCGGTCAAACAGGTGCCATTTGGACATTCTGCACAGAAAACCTTTCACATGTATTATTTTATATATTAGCGGGTTCGGGACGGTTGCGGACCTCAGATGTTCACTTTATCACATATAGTCGGCCGGTTGCGGATGGGTTATTAGTAATTGCGGATGGGTGCGAGTGAACAAACAGCTGACCTGCGCACCGCTAGTGTGTGTGTGTGTGTGTGTGTGTGTGTGTGTGTGTGTGTGTGTGTGTGTGTGTGTGCAGTATTGAAGTGTGAGACCTCCTGCATGTTCTAACACTACAGACCTCTGACCTTCTCTAGGCTGGAGATCATATTGAAACCAAACCATAGAATTAGAAATACTAGAACACATTCCCATCCATGTCAACTGTCATGGTTGATGGACCACAGTCATTGAGTTTACCTCCCATGGACTAAGCCGGGGCTTTGTCCGTTCTGGTCGTTGTAACTCTATGATTCAGACATTACTCAACCGATTCTAGAGCAATGCGAGATTTAGCCTGAAAACACACTCAGTCCAGCTTGTCTGTGTCTGAATGTTTTGACGGTTTCTTCTGTTCTCTGACTGCTTTCCAACTTTCCATCTGTTCACCTGTCACAGAGTTTATGAGAGAACTGCCTGTTGACATTTGTCACCATAATGCAAGTGTTCTGCTGGGGTAAAGGCAAATCTGACCTTTTTGATTTTTTATTCAATCCATTTTTGGTCTTAAGAACCTTGAATTTCACATGAGAAAACATTAACATACACTTAAGAAAACATATTCTAACACTTACAACAAGTATCCTGAGTCAGGCAGGTGTGAGTTCTGCTATTTACCTTGTTGTAGTAAGTAATCCGTGAGGCTTAGAGCCAGCCAT
This sequence comes from Oncorhynchus nerka, assembly GCF_034236695.1. Classification (NCBI taxonomy): domain Eukaryota; kingdom Metazoa; phylum Chordata; class Actinopteri; order Salmoniformes; family Salmonidae; genus Oncorhynchus; species Oncorhynchus nerka. The sequence goes on along the minus strand of NC_088398.1, from coordinate 61,669,259 downwards.
TTATGTTTGACCAGGAATGTAACTGTCAATTTAGCCAAGCCATGGAGAATGGATTATTCGTACTTCACAAAAAGCATTCATGAAGTTATCCAAATGTATATCCCATCCTTCTGAACGGTATCCTCAGGGAATCTATTGAGCCCTCCACTCCAAATACTTATTAGCTGTAGGTCACGTGTGTGTGTGTGTTCTGTTAGTTTTCCTATATGTTAACAGTTAGTCAGTAAACTGCTATAACAGAGAAACAACACTTCCCAGGAAATGTGGTTCCGCCAGTCTGGCCCACCCCTTCTCTCTCAGGGAGAACTCTCTGTGGCCAGTGGGAGAAGGGAGAACAGATGTGGACTATTCTGTCCCAGGGGCTGCTCAAACAGCGTCATAGAACAAATAGAGCTGTGTTGTGTAGAACAGCAATGATGTAGAAGAGTTGTTTTAGCTCTATACATTACATTATGTATGGAGCCTAATGTGCAGCCTGCTAGCTAAGTCACTGGTCTGGCCCTATTGTGTTTCTCAGGCTCCAGTGGCTCTACTGAGCATGGCTGACATTTTTGACCAAATTAAGGTCTACTGTATGTGTTTCATAAAAGCACAGGGTGGAGAACTAAATGTCAACCAACAGTAAGACGAAATACAACTGAGTTATAGTAACCAGCAGATAAAAAACAGGTGTATGATTCATTCCTAATGTGTAGGTGTTATGACAACAAAATCAAAATAAACCGTTTTGGGTTGTGACAGGTGTGTCTGTCCCGTCTCTCTGTCCTAGGCTTGCCAATGAGCCGAACCTGTCCATGGCTCTGAGGTGGAGTTGATACACCCACCGTCTCTCTGTCCTATGCTTGCCAATGAGCCGAACCTGTCCATGGCTCTGAGGTGGAGCTGATACACGGTCTCTCTGTCCTAGGCTTGCCAATGAGCCGAACCTGTCCATGGCTCTGAGGTGGAGCTGATACACCGTCTCTGTCCTAGGCTTGCCAATGAGCCGAACCTGTCCATGGCTCTGAGGTGGAGCTGATACACCGTCTCTCTGTTCTAGGCTTGCCAATGAGCGAACCTGTCCATGGGTCTGAGGTGGAGCTGATACACAGTCTCTCTGTCCTAGGCTTGCCAATGAGCTGAACCTGTCCATGGCTCTGAGGTGGAGCCGATACACAGTCTCTCTGTCCTAGGCTTGCCAATGAGCCGAACCTGTCCATGGCTTTCTGAGGTGGAGTCCATGCCGATACACAGTCTCTCTGTCCTGTGGCTTGCCAATGAGCTCAACCTGTCCATGGCTCTGTCTCTCTGTCCTAGGCTTGCCAATGAGTCGAACCTGTCCATGGCTCTGAGGTGGAGCCGATACACCGTCTCTCTGTCCTAGGCTTGCCAATGAGCCGAACCTGTCCATGGCTCTGAGGTGGAGCCTGTCCATGGCTTGCCAATGAGGTGGGCTCTGAGGTGGAGTTGATACACCACCGTCTCTCTGTCCTAGGCTTGCCAATGAGCCGAACCTGTCCATGGCTCTGAGGTGGAGCCGATACACCGTCTCTCTGTCCTAGGCTTGCCAATGAGCCGAACCTGTCCATGGCTCTGAGGTGGAGTTGATACACCCACCGTCTCTCTGTCCTAGGCTTGCCAATGAGCCGAACCTGTCCATGGCTCTGAGGTGGAGCTGATACACCGTCTCTCTGTCCTAGGCTTGCCAATGAGCCGAACCTGTCCATGGCTCTGAGGTGGAGCTGATACACCGTCTCTCTCTGGAGACACTGGTCAACAGACACCAATGTAGCTTCTTCATAGTAAGTGTCTCATAACATAGCATATCTTGCTTATGCCTAAAGGCATGGGGTGTAATCGTTAGTCAAAATAAGAGTTTCTATTGGACAAATTCAGGTACACTCTTGGTAAAAAGGGTTCCAAAAGGGTTCTTCGACTGTTCCCATAGGATAAACCTTTTTGGTTACAGGTGGAACTCTTTTGGAAATAATTCTACATGGAGCCCAAAAGACTACCTAGAACCGAAAAGGGTTCTTCAACAGGTTATCATATGCAGACAGACAAATAACTATTTCAGGTTAAAGATATAGCACCTTCTTTACTAAGACTGTGGGTCCCTCACTGCTTCGTTCTGTTTGTTTCCCTTTAAGAAACGTTTTGCAACAGAATTGGCGTAATGAATATGCTACTGTGAAGAATTTGTGTCCCTGGAACATGCCCTTGTGTTGTTCTTGTAGAAGTTGTGCTCAGCTGTACTTGGCTCAGGAAGACATTGAATAGGTCCATCAGAAAGGGAGTAGAATGGCTACTGGACTACATCTCCAATGATTATAAGGCTCTTAATGAGCGTGTGCAGACGGATACAGCACATAAGAGATAGAAGAGATAGAAGAGATAGCACGCCTTGAGAAAGAGGTAAGAGGGAGGAGAGAGAAAGAAAGAAAAGGAGGGAGAAAAGACAAAGTTGAGGAGCAAAAAGAGGTTCATGGAACACATATAATGCTCTCAAATGAATGGATGTGCAATTCTATATGCTTGGTTTGTTCACAAGCACCATCATGGTCACTGCTGGTGTTCTACACAGTGAGATAAGCTGCTGCGTGCTCTCAGAATGTCTGATCTGATACCACTCACTGTGGAGAATGTCAACAACAGACTGAGTCAAAGTCACATCAATGGTATCTGTTTTGAGGGCCTTGAAAATTGTCTCTTTAAGAACGTTGTCTTGTAGAGAATGTGGTCTCTTTAGCCCTGTGTGGGAGTCAATATACCCAGAGAAAATATTTTGTGTTTAGTTCTGCAGGGGTGAAGCGTGGAGGGGAGGAGGAGAGAGGGAAGGGAGAGAATAGAGGCCAGGGTCAAGGCAAGGATGATGAACTTACAGACAGCTTATTTGAGGAAATCAGAGAGCTCAATAGTGAAGTGAGAGAGCTGGTCCGGTGAAATGAGCCAATGAAGAGGGTAATGCTAATGTATCCACTGCAGAGAACAGACTCCCACTCTGGCCCTGCTCAGAAACAACACTTCCTTTCTGAAAATACTTGATTGGTGTAAACAACATGGTAGTTATTTGGTACCCTTTGTACTTGAATAGGCTTGCTTACGTCTATCAAAATCCATCCAGGTCTCAACAAGTGCACAAGGGTATAGGGGCTAGCAGTTGTTTTTGGACACAGTCAACACTGCCTAACAGCACATAATTGACTACCTCTCCTGAACCCAGGACCAAAGGCATAAAGGCCAAAGACACGTCAACTCCACCAAGATTCTCCCAACTCTTACACAAACAAACATCGTAACCCTGGGAATACTCACATCAATCCATTATAGAGAGTCTATTTGTCAGGCTGGGAGATTTTCCCTGTCTGGTATTTAAGTCAGAGTTATGGTGTGTTAACTGTCTGTGTAACTCAATATTTTTGCATGTCTGTGTTCAAGTAGGAGGAGAGACTGAAGGAGAAGGAGAAGGAGAGGAAAGAAGTGAAACAGGAAGAAAAAATGAGATCATATCAGAAAAAGAGATCTAGAGAATTTATCTGAAGAGGAATGCCATTCAACCCACTGTCAACAGAATACCTCCTCTCAAGGCGAGCCCATCACGGCCTAGACCCAGAGCCAACCCCACGGCCTAGACCCAGAGCCAACCCCACGGCCTAAAACCCAGAGCCAACCCCAACTCTCTCCACTTCAACCGCCTGCCCAGGCCCAAACACTGCCCCCTATAAACCCCAAACTCAAGCTCAGATAAGTGGGTCTCCCCTCTTCCACTGGGAGGAGAGCAGATAAAGTACACTAAACACTGTTTATACACACACAGCATGGATGAGGAAGTGAGCTCCCAGTACTGTCTAATCAGCTGGTGGAAAATGAAAGTGATAAACATCTTTAGGAAATGGCATCAACTGCAGATTTTTATCAAACAAAATAAGGAAGTACCGGAAGTGAACGTGTACCATGTCCGTTTCTCCAGAGAAGGGAGTCGACTGTAAAACAGTGTCCCAGACTGTCAGGCCTATGTAGTGAATTCTATGCTGGACCCAGTCACCTCAGTCACCCCAGTTTCCTTCCAGTCTAAACCAACATCAGGATAGACCAGCCAGCTCACTCACTGCAGGTCCAAACTGGCGATAATGACTCTCCGTCATTTTATTGTTGTGTTTCGTAGATTGTTATAAGCTAAATTGCCTGTGCTAGAGCACTGTTAACCAGAGCACTTGGTTTACAGTAAACCTGGAGCACATCGCCCTCTAGTGACAGATTAAGGAGGTTATTCTTAATGACTAGTTCACCTGAATGTCATAGACACAGCTTGTGGCCGTAATGCCCCTGAGGTACCATTGGTATCTACTGCCTATGGACTACATCAGCGAGTTCTCCCTTTAAGGCTCCTGCAGGGAAGTATTGCTGAATCTCTTCACTGTAACTGTAGAGGCAAAGTTATTTCCTCCTCTAATGAGATAGTTCAGATCAGAGGTGCAAAGCTGCAATCATCAGAGGCTGCAGTCTTGCTGGTTAGCGGTTCTCACTGGCACTTTGCTTAACAGTTAAAGGGACATTTAAAAAGTTACATTTCATGTTCATCATCTCCAGCACCACTCCAACATCGACATATGTGGTAATATAAAAGATAGAGGAAAATAAGTGTTTCCAATGACATCATCAACAAATTAGTAGGCAATTAGTAGTCAATGCCTACTTATAATTGGTTAAAATCACACTAATTTGCAAATAAATTCATTAAAAATCCTACAATGAGATTTTCTGGATTTCTTTTCTCATTTTGTCTGTCATAGTTGAAGTGTACCTATGATGAAAATTACAGGCCTCTCTCATCTTTTTAAGTGGGAGAACTTGCACAATTGGTGGCTGACTAAATACTTTTTTGCCCCACTGTATGTAAGGTGCATCAGTCGAGCAGTGAATTTCAAATAGAGATTCAACCACAAAGACCAGGGAGGTTTTCCAAAGCCCCTCAAAGAAGGCCATCTCTGGTAGATGGGTAAAAAAAAATAAAAAAAAAAAAAAAAAACAGACATTGAATATTCCTTTGAGCATGGTGAAGTTATTCATTACACTTTGGATGATGTATCAATACACCCAGTCACTACAAAGTGGCAGGTGTCCTTCCTAACTTAGTTGGCCGGAGAGGAAGGAAACAGCTCAGGGATTTCACCATGAGGCCAATGGTGACTTTAAAACAGTTACAGAGTTTAATGGCTGTGATGAGAGAAAACTGAGGACGGATCAACAACATTGAAGTTACTCCACAATACTAACCTATTTGACAGAGTGAAAAGACGTGCGTCCTGTTTGCAACAAGGCACTGAAGTGATACTGCAAAGAATGTGGCCAAGCAATGAATTTATTGTCCTGAATCCAATACAACAGATGAATGAGTAGCACTTTTCATATCTTCAAGCATAGTGGTGGCGGCATCATGTTATGGGTATGCTTGTAATCGTTAAGAACTTTTTCAGGATAAGAAGAAACAGACAAAGTCCTAGAAGAAAACCTGGTTCATTCTGCTTTCTACCAGACACTGGGAGGTGAATTCACCTTTCAGCAGGACAATAACCTAAAACACAAGGCCAAATCTACACTGGACTTGCTTACCAAGAAGACAGTGAATGTTGCGAGCGGCCGAGTTACAGTTTTGAATTAAATGTACTTAAAAATCTATGGCAAGACCTGAAAATGGTTGTCTAGCAATGATCAACAAACAATTTGACAGAGCTTGAAGAATTTTGAAAAGAGTAATGGGCAAATGTTGCACAACCCAGAAGTGGAAAGCTCTTAGAGACTAACCTGGAAAGACTCACCTGAGGAGAGAAAGGTGAGAGCAAACACATTTACAGAGTAAACACACACACACACACACACACACACACACACACACACACACACACACACACACACACAAAATGCAGCCCCTGCTCCATCTGTGTTTGCTCTCCGCAATTTAAAGGGAATGAATAAACAAACAACTGAAAAGGTACATTTCTGTAAACAAACAGGTCTACTTTCTGTTATGCTAATGTAAACACACACCGTACCACTAGGAATACAAACACAGAGAGTCAGAACCTTCTGAATGTTGCCCACAGTGGTCACTGTATCCATGTGTGTGTACGTGCGTGTGTGTGCATGTTAATGTACCTTCGCATATCCATATAAAACACTAATTTACAAGCCTTTGCGTGCAGCACATGAAATCTCCATCCAGCCACATCCACACATAAACATTACAGCCTCACCACACTACATCACTGAATCAGCTATTAAAAGTGAGAGATGTGACATTGCCTCTGTAAGTGGGTTTCCAGGGCCAGGCTGCAGTAATTGTCATTGTGGAAGTAAGTGCCATTGTCCCTCAGATCTATATTATGGGAATGACTCTGGCTGTGACAGGCGCTGGGGATGGGATAGGGGGAGGGCTGTGTGTGTGTGACAGGCGGGTGTGGCTGTAGTGTGTGATGCCCGCCAGTCCTTCATCCCCCTGGTCTAAACGGTGCTGTCAGGCCCCTAATCGAGATGGAGGAGAAGACTGGTTGGATGGAAGAGCTGACTGCAGGCTGCAGATGAAAAGCACAGATCGACTCCTGTGCCCTTGTCCTGTTCCTGTTCCTCCAGTAGCAGTAGTATGGATTCCCTAGCAGACAGGCAGGCACATTGTTCCGACCACTCAGAAATACTTATAGGCTAGCTAATCTAGGCTGTAAAGGGGATGATGTGTCACTGCTAGGAATACAACATCTGTTGGTGATCAATTTTTGCAGGTTTTATTTTTGGGGATCACAAAAAGTTTTGTGCATCTGAGATTGCATCATGTGTGTCTAACATTTTATTGAGCAGGTTTTCCAAGATATTTCGGGGTTTTGTTCTGTCTGTTTTTCTCTTGAATGTGTTGTAAAGTCCAGCAGAAGGTTATGATGATTTCATTATTCATTGTGTTGTGCTTAGCCTGCAGATGGGGCTGCTGGACTGTGAAACTCTTCTTTGTTGACTTTTCTGTACGTAGACTTTGATCTGAAAGCCATTCATGTGATTATTGTGACTTTGCCATTGTAATTGTTTGTAAGCTTGTGTAGTCTAAAATTAATTTATGAACATATGCTCTCCATTTGTTGTTTGTATGCTGTTCTTTGTATGCCATTTTAATATTTGATAATTAACCAATGATAGTAGGCCACTCTTGGCCATGATTACAGACACCTGTGTCTTTTGACACTATATAAACGAGTCATCCCACATTGTCTGTGATTATACACTGATGAAGACAGCTTGGCTGTCGAAATGTTGGTAATTACATTTTTGCATCTGAGCTCCTAGAGTGTGCGGCTCTCTTTTATTTTCAAGTTTTCTACTCTGCTAGCCAGCACCTCGCCTAAATAGCTGTGCATTTATTTTTCTTCTAGACTTTTCTGTACTTAACAGATCAATGCTCTCTTCTATTATTACTGAGGAATAGCAGTCTGGAGTAACATTCTCTTCAATTGGGTTTTCTCTGAGCTCGAGTGTGATGAGATCAATCACAACACTTTATTTCCCATAGCAGGTTTAATACACGTCACTTCCCTACAATCACCTGTTCCAGAACCCCAAGGAAGAGTAGCCACTGCTTCAGCAATAGCTAATAGGAATCTGAATGAAATGCTAAATACTTCATGTCACAGACTATTTCTTTTCCTATTCCTATAACTGACTGAGTTTATATGTCAAGTATACTGTATAGAGCTTCTGTAGAGGTATTTTCTGTCCGTTTTCACCATTGGAAACAGTTGATTGTAACTGAGGCTGCCCTATTTCCCACAGCAGTTACATAATCCTGTGTTTTGACCTATGTTATTTTGTAGTCTGGGTGTATGGAGGCTGATATATTTCCTATAGATTATGTAATGTTACAGGTATTCATGTAATGGTTTATGCTAATAGACAGGTTAATGCTGCCTTCTCTGAGATTATTCTCAGCCCAGTCGCTACCTGCCAGCATCATCATCCTTATACAGAGAGCCTGCCAAATACATGCCAGAGAGAGAGAGATAGACACAGAAAGAGAGATGGAGAGAGGTATCAGCCTGAAGATGGAAGTGTTTCTGTCTCTCAGAGTTTGTCTTGGATGATGCCCTTCATTCCCCTCCCAAGGTCTCTCCTCGCCCCCTCCTCTTCTCCTCCCCTCTTCTCTTCTCTTTTCCTCAACTCCTCTCTCCCCCTCTTCTCTTCTCCTCTCCTACTCTCTCCCCTCCTCCTCTTCTCCCCTCCTCCTCCCCTCCTCTTTCCCGTCCTCCTCTTTTCCTCTTCTCCTCCCCTACTCTCTCCCCTCCTCTTCTCCTCTCCTCCTCCCCCTCTTTTCCTCCCCTCCTCCTCCCTCCTCTTTCCCGTCCTCCTCTTTTCTTCTCCTCATACCCCATCTTTTTCTCCTTTCCTCACTCCCCTCCTCCTCTTATACTCCTCCCCCTCCTCTTTCCCCCTATTTTCCTCCCCTCCTCTCTCCCCCTCATCTTCTCCTCCCTCCTCTCTTCTCATCCTCTTTTCCTCCTCTCCTCTCTTCCCCATCCCCTCTTCCCCCTCTTTTCATCCCCTCATCCTCTTCTCTTCCTCCCCCCTATTTTCCTCCCCTCCGCTCCTCTACATCATAAATGGCTGAATATGGAGACTTGTTTCCAGTCCAATTCACGCAGCTGTGAGCGGCGGCCTTTCAGATCTCCTCGCACCTCGGGAGGCAGTTAGTTGGAAAGTGTTTTTCTCTCTCCGTATCTCCGCACCTCTGTACCTCCGCCTCAGATCTGTCCATGCATCATTCAGGCTCCAGCACAAGGCCAGGCAGTGACATGACCATTTAGTGCCAGGGAGGAGACCACACATGAATAAATGTCTCCTTCTAAAGATAATATATATCTGTCCTGACAATTTATCCCCTAATGATCCAATGTCCTGGGAGCTACTTTCTCCCTGCACCAAGGGAACTGGTGAGCAACCTCCAAAAAATATGAAATGGAGATTTTGTATTTGTGTTTCTGTACAATTTTCTACATTGTTTGACAATGCATTTCCATGTAGTGGCCTTGTGCAGTGGGACAGTGGGATGTGTACAGACACAAATGACTGTGTTATTTACTTCTCTTCTGTAGGAGTCAGTTTGGTTGAGTTTCTGTACTGTATGACCTCTGTGTTAGGGGGAGTTCTGTTCAGCTTGTTTCATCGCCATCGCTACAGCTCTCTGATGAACAGTTTCTGCCTCACTGAGTCTGTGTACACAATAAGAGAATACTGTCTCCATCTGACTGCTATGGCAAAACAACTTACATCCTAATAAATCTGCTCTTCATTCTGACACACACACACACACACACACACACACACACACACACACACACACACACACACACACACACACACACACACACACACACACACACATATCCTTGGCATATACTTAAGTGGGTGTATAGTAAAATGGGCGTTGGCATTGAGGAGCAAGAAGAACAATGTCAGACAGTTAAGTGGAGCATCTCTCTCTGTGAAGTCACACAGCGCTATCTCTGACATGTAAAGAGTCACTGTGATTGGACCACTCTGTCCTACTCTCTACTACTTATCCAAACAGGAGAGGGAGAGGGAGAGCGAGACAGAGTCAATAGCAGTTTTACAAAATACTGGGCCCATCACTCTCTCTCTCTCTCTCTCTCTCTCTCTCTCTCTCTCTCTCTCTCTCTCTCTCTTCATTAACTAATTTAAATAACACAGACCTTTAAAGTATTATAAACTGTCTCATCCTCTCTCTGGCTGTCTCTCTAACTCGCTACCCCCCCCCTCTCTTTCTCACTCTCTCTGGCCCTAATAGATAATTCTGTACTGTACAGAGAGCGTTATCTTTTTTGGCAACTAGCGGCAGTGACTCTTTGCAGACGACACAACAGTCAGAGGTGGAAAGGAGGTGAGGCCTCTTGCTGAGTGGTGCCAGGAAAATAACCTCTCCCTCAACGTCAATAACACGAAGGATGTGGTAATTGACCCCAATCCACATTGACTGAACTGCAGTGGAGAGGGTGAAACGCTTCAAGTTCCTCGGTGTGCACATCACTGACAACCTGAAATGATCCATCCACACAGACAGTGTGGTGAAGAAGGCGCCATAGCGCTTCTTCGACCTCAGGAGGCTAAAGAAATTTGTCTTGGCCCTTAAGACCCTCACAAACTTCTACAGATGCACCATTGAGAGCATCCTGTCGGGCTGAATCACCTCCTGGTACGGCAACTGCACCGTCCGCAACCGCAGGGCTCTCCAGAGGGTGGTGGGGTCAGCCCAAAGCATCACCGGGGGCACACTACCTGAACCGCCAGGACATCTACAGCATCCGGTGTCACAGGAAGGCCAAGCTATCATCAAGGACCTCAGCCACCCAGGCCAAAGCATGTTCAGTCCGCTACAATCATCAAGGACCTCAGCCACCCAGGCCACGGCATGTTCAGTCCTCTACAATCATCAAGGACCTACAATCATCAAGGACCTCAGCCACCCAGGCCACGGCATGTTCAGTCCGCTACAATCATCAAGGACCTCAGCCACCCAGGCCACGGCATGTTCAGTCCACTACAATCATCAAGGACCTCAGCCACCCAGGCCACGGCATGTTCAGTCCACTACAATCAACAAGGACCTCAGCCACCCAGGCCACGGCATGTTCAGTCCACTACAATCATCAAGGTGGAGACAGTACAGGTGCATCAAAGCTGGGAACGAGAGACTGAAAAATTGCTTCTATCTCCAGGCCATCAGATTGTTAAATAGTCACCACTAGCCGGCCTGTGCCCTGTACCCTGCCCTCATCTTTAGTCACTGTCACTATCGGCTACCACCTGGTACTCTACCCTGCACCGTAGAGACTGCTGCCCTATGTACATAGTCATTAACACTATTTACATACTGTTTAACTCATTTCATATGCATATACTGAATTCTAGTCAAGGCCTATCCTATTTACACTGAACAAAATATAAACGCAATATGTAAAGTGTTGGTCCCTTGTAAAATTTCTCTCAAATTTCTTGCACAAATTTATTTACATCCCTGTTAGTGAGCATTTCTCCTTTGTCAAGATAATCCATCCACCTGACAGGTGTGGCATATCAAGAAGCTGATTAAACAGCATGATCATTACACAGGTGCACATTGTGCTGGTGAAAATAAAATGCCACTAATATGTGCAGTTTTGTCACACAACACAATGCCACAGATGTCTCTTTGAGGGAGTTTGCAATTGGCAAGCTGACTGCAGGAATGTCCACCAGAGAATTGAATGCTCATTTATCTACCAGAACCCGCCTCTGTCGACTTCCCTGTAACGCACAGAGTTGAGATTGCCTGCAATGACAACAAGCTCAGATGATGCTCAGATGATGCTGTGACACACCGCCCCAGACCATGACGGACCCACCACCTCCAAATCGATCCCGCTCCAGAGAACAGGCCTCGGTGTAACACTCATTCTTTTGACGATAAACGTGAATCCGACCATCACCCCTGGTGAGACAAAACCGTGACTCGTCAGTGAAAAGCACTTTTTGCCAGTCCTGTCTGTCTTGTCCAGTTTATTACTACTGCTGTACACACCTTTTCTATTCACATACTGTACTGTCCATAATGCCAAGATTGTGCAAAGTAGCCATCAAGTCAAAGGGTGGCTAAGTTGAAGAATCTCAAATATAAAATATATTTTGATTTGTTTAACACTTTTTTACTTACTACATGATTCCATGTGTTATTTCATAGTGTTGATGTCTTCACTATTATTTCTACAATGTAGAAAATAGTACAAATAAAGAAAAACCCTGGAATGTGAAGGTGTGTCCAAACTTTTGACTGGTACTGTATATATCAAATCAAATCAAAATCAAATCAAATGTATTTATATAGCCCTTCGTACATCAGCTGATATCTCAAAGTGCTGTACAGAAACCCAGCCTAAAACCCCAAACAGCAAGCAATGCAGGTGTAGAAGCACAGTGGCTAGGAAGAACCCCCTAGAAAGGCCAAAACCTAGGAAGAAACCTAGAGAGGAACCAGGCTATGAGGGGTGGCCAGTCCTCCTCTGGCTGTGCCGGGTGGAGATTATAACAGAACATTAGCCAAGATGTTCAAAGGTTCATAAATAAATCATAATAATCACAGTAGTTGTCGAGGGTGCAGCAAGTCAGCAACTCAGGAGCAAATGTCAGTTGGCTTTTCATAGCCGATCATTAAGAGTATCTCTACCACTCCTGCTGTCTCTAGAGAGTTGAAAACAGCAGGTCTGGGACAGGTAGCACGTCAGGTGAACAGGTCAGGATTCCATAGCCGCAGGCAGAACAGTTGAAACTGGAGCAGCAGCACAGCCAGGTGGACTGGGGACAGCAAGGAGTCATCATGCCAGGTAGTCCTGAGGCATGGTCCTAGGGCTCAGGTCCTCTGAGAGAGAGAAAGAAAGAGAGAAAGAGAGAATTAGAGAGAGCATACTTAAAATTCACACAGGACACCAGATAAGACAGGAGAAGTACTCCAGATATAACAAACTGACCCTAGCCCCCCGACACATAATCTACTGCAGCATAAATAATGGAGGCTGAGACAGGAGGAGTCAGGAGACACTGTGGCCCCATCCGATGATACCCGAACAGGGCCAAACAGGAAGGATATAACCCCACCCACTTTGCCAAAGCACAGTCCCCAAACAACTAGAGGGATATATTCAACCACCAACTTACCATCCTGAGACAAGGCTGAGTATAGCCCACAAAGATCTCCGCCACAGCACAACCCAAGGGGGGGCGCCAACCCAGACAGGAAGGTCACATCAGTGACTCAACCCACCCCTCCTAGGGACGGTATGAAAGAGCCCTAGTAAGCCAGTGACTCAGCCCCTGTAATAGGGTTAGAGGCAGAGAATCCCAGTGGAGAGAGCGGAACCGGCCAGGCAGAGACAGCAAGGGCGGTTCGTTGCTCCAGAGCCTTTCCGTTCACCTTCACACTCCTGGGCCAGACTACACTCAATCATATGACCCACTGAAGAGATGAGTCTTCAGTAAAGACTTAAAGGTTGAGACCTAGTCTGCATCTCTCACATGGGTAGCCAGACCATTCCATAAAAATGGAGCAATATAGGAGAAAGCCCTGCCTCCAGCAGTTTGCTTAGAAATTCTAGGGACAATTAGGAGGCCTGCGTCTTGTGACCGTAGCGTACGTGTAGGTATGTACGGCAGGATCAAATCAGAGAGATAGGTAGGAGCAAGCCCATGTAATGCTTTGTAGGTTAGCAGTAAAACCTTGAAATCAGCCCTTGCCTTAACAGGAGGCCAGTGTAGGAAGGCTAGCACTGGAGTAATATGATCAAATGTTTTGGTTCTAGTCAGGATTCTAGCAGCCGTATTTAGCACTAACTGAAGTTTATTTCGTGCTTCCGGGTAGCAGGAAAGTAGAGCATTGCAGTAGTCTAACCCAGAAGTAACAAAAGCATGGATAAATTTTTCTGCATAATTTTTGCAATGTTACGTAGATGGAAAAAATCTGTCCTTGAAACAGTCTTGATATGTTCGTCAAAAGAGAGATCAGGGTCCAGAGTAACGCCGAGGTCCTTCACAGTTTTATTTGAGACGACTGTACAACCATTAAGATTAATTGTCAGATTCAACAAAAGATCTCTTTGTTTCTTGGGACCTAGAACAAGCATCTCTGTTTTGTCCGAGATTAAAAGTAGAATGTTTGCAGCCATCCACTTCCTTATGTCTGAAACACAGGCTTCTAGCAAGGGCAATTTTGGGGCTTCACCATGTTTCATTGAAATGTACAGCTGTGTGTCATCCGCATAGCAGTGAAAGTGAACATTATGTTTTCGAAGGATATCCCCGAGAGGTAAAATATATAGTGAAAACAATAGTGGTCCTAAAATGGAACCTTGAGGAACACCGAAATGTACAGTTGATTTGTCAGAGGACAAACCATTCACAGAGACAAACTGATATCTTTCCAACCGATAAGATCTAAACCAGGCCAGAACTTGCCCGTGTAGACCAATATGTGTTTCCAATCTCTCCAAAAGAATGTGGTGATCGATGGTATCAAAAGCAGCACTAAGGTCTAGGAGCACGAGGACAGATGCAGAGCCTCGGTCTGATGCCATTAAAATGTAATTTACCACCTTCACAAGTGCAGTCTCAGTGCTATGATGGGGTCTAAAACCAGACTGAAGCATTCCGTATACATTGTTTGTCTTCAGGAAGGCAGTGAGTTGCTGCGCAACAGCTTTTTCTAACATTTTTGAGAGGATTGGAAGATTCGATATAGGCCGATAGTTTTAATATTTTCTGGGTCAAGGTTTGGCTTTTTCAAGAGAGGCTTTATTGCTGCCACTTTTAGTGAGTTTGGCACACATCCGGTGGATAGAGAGCTGTTTATTTTGTTCAACATAGGAGGGCCAAGCACAGGAAGCAGCTCTTTCAGTAGTTTAGTTGGAATAGGGTCCAGTATGCAGCTTGATGGTTTATAGAGGCCATGATTATTTTCATCATTGTGTCAAGAGATATAGTACTAAAACACTTGAGTGTCTCTCTTGATCCTATGTCCTGGCAGAGTTATGCAGACTCAGGACAACTGGGCTTTGAAGGAATACGCAGATTTAAAGAGAAGTCCGTCATTTGCTTTCTAATTGTCATGATCTTTTCCTCAAAGAAATTCATGAATTTATTACTGCTGAAGTGAAAGCCATCCTCACTTGGGGAATGCTGCTTTTTAGTTAGCATTGCGACAGTAAAATAGGATGATCGAGCAGCAGCGAGGGCTCTTCGATACTGCACGGTACTGTCTTTCCAAGCTAGTCGGAATACTTCCAGTTTGGTGTGGTGCCATTTCCATTCCAATTTTCTGGAAGCTTGCTTCAGAGCTCGGGTATTTTCTGTATACCAGGGACCTAGTTTCTTATGAGAAATCTTTTTAGTTTTTAGGGGTGTAGCTGCTTCTAGGGTATTGCTCAAGGTTATATTGAGTTCCTCAGTTAGTTAACTGATTTTTGTCCTCTGACATCATTGGGTAGGCAGAGGGAGTCTGGAAGGGCATCAAGGAATCTTTGTGTTGTCTGAGAATTTATAGCACGACTTTTGATGCCCCTTGTTTGGGGTCTGAGCAGATGATTTATTGCAATTGCAAACATAATAAAATGGTGGTCCGATAGTCCAGGATTATGAGGAAAAACATTAAAAGCCACACCATTTATTCCATGGGACATAACTAGGTCCAGAGTATGACTGTGACAGTGAGTAGGTCCAGAGACATGTTGGACAAAACCCACACAAAACCCGCCTTTGTGGGATGCACGGGGGATATGGTCACTAGTGTAACCAGGAGGTGAGGCCTCATTTAACACAGTAAATTCATCAGGCTTAAGCCATGTTTCAGTCAGGCCAATCACATCAAGATTATGATCAGTGATTGCTAAGATTGCTAAGGCGAACACCTCCATGTTTAGTTTTGCCCAACCTAGGACGAGGCACAGACATGGCCTCAATGGGGATAGCTGAGCTGACTACACTGACTGTGCTAGTGGCAGACTCCACTAAGCTGGCAGGCTGGCTAACAGCCTGCTGCCTGGCCTGCACCCTATTTCATTGTGGAGCTAGAGGAGTTAGAGCCCTGTCTATGTTGGTAGATAAGATGAGAGCACCCCTCCAGCTAGGATGGACTCCGTCACTCCTCAGCAGGCCAGGCTTGGTCCTGTTTGTGAGTGAGTCCCAGAAAGAGGGCCAATTATCTACAAATTCTATCTTTTGGGAGGGGCAGAAAACAGTTTTCAATATATTTATTTTCCAGACTCTGACATTGCTCGGTGTAATATTTCAATATTTCTTAATCCCTTTCTTTAAATTTTTGGGATCTGCGTGTGTTGTTTTGTATTGTTAGCTATTACTGCAGTTTTGGAGCTAGAAAAGTAAGCATTTCGTTACACCCACGTCTGCTTATTATTTGTACTCAAACAATAACATTTGATTTGATTTGTCATTTGAATAAATAGCATCTCACTGCTGGCTAGCTGGCTGCTGTTTTTCTATGAGCCATTCTAAGACATCACTGGTCCACTTTGCTGACTCTGCATTTGGTTAATTAGGCACATACAGACCAACACGTGCACACGCACATGCACACACGTGCAGATTTGTCTGTGTCAAGTAGAACTGTTTGAATTGGCCTTCGCAATGCATCAAAAAGTATTGGCAACCATGCAGTTGCTAACAGGTATATGTTAAACATATTTCAATAATCTTTCTCTAACCCAGGCATTACAAATGAATAAATCCTCATACCTGATACCTCCAGTGTAGCTATAATACCCTGCTCAGAGCTTATTACACTCATGTACTTTCCCCTTAATTGATTGACTAAACGACAGTGAGTATGTCTCATAGAGGATACAGCAGTGGAACCTGTAATGATGAGACATGAGGTTGAAGCTTCACTTATGGGACTTCTAATATACTTTCTTACAGCCGGTCTTCCCTCCAGACTGCCAGGACTCAGCTCCATGTTACTCTATTTCACAAGTAAATTGATGACAGGCAATTTAAGAATGAAGACATGCATTTTTCACCTGTCTTTTGCCATCGTCACTGCAAGGGCCTGAGTCTAACATTCAGACTCTCACTTTTTCTGTCTCTATCTCCATCCTACCCACATCACTCTCTTTCTTTCCCTCTCTTCACTTCTTTTCCTGTTACTTTTATTCCTCTCATCTCTGTGTGTAGACAGGTGTGGTATTTCATCTGGGAGAGCAGCTTTCATAACCCTAGATTTCCGCCCCAGAGGAGCGTGGGTAGAGGTGCTGACACTCAGATTAATAACACTCACTCTCAAGAGAATCTCCCTCGTCCAACCTTGTCCCTCTCTCCCTCCTCTTTCTCCTCTCTCCAGCCCACTCTCTTTCTCAATTTCTCTCCTCTCTTTTCTCCCATTCTCTTTTTCTACCTCTCTCTCTCTCTCTCTCTCTCTCTCTCTCTCTCTCTCTCTCTCTCTCTCTCTCTCTCTCGGTTGGATGCATCTCTAAAGCTCCTCTCCTATTTGTCAAACATATGAATAATAATTACATGGTGAGATAATTCATTGTTTCTCTCTCCCAGTATTCTCTGGAGTTCATGCATAGTTAAACTGCTATTATTCTGATACGGGTCATTTCATAACACCAGTGGGATCTGCGTTGTTTTCTGGCGTTTTGCAGTTTCACCCTCAAGTGCTTGACTCTCTTGTGTGATTCTATAAGCCGAGTACACATCGGAGCACAGCACACAACAATCAGGACTGTTCCCAGAAGTGTGGACGATCACATTGTATCTCAGTCAGAAGCATCACAGACATCATAAACAGACAAAGACATGATTGTTTTGTTATGTACAGGAAGCTAAGAGGAGATAAGTACATCAGGGCGCCCTCCTCCGTCTCTAGCTCTCTCTAAAGTGTGACACCACTAACAACAAGCTAACAATAAACTGAAGAGAATGGAGCATTTCCGACACACAAATTGCCACTGGTAATTTCAGCATGTGTTTTAACTAC
Organism: Oncorhynchus nerka; assembly: GCF_034236695.1. Classification (NCBI taxonomy): domain Eukaryota; kingdom Metazoa; phylum Chordata; class Actinopteri; order Salmoniformes; family Salmonidae; genus Oncorhynchus; species Oncorhynchus nerka. The sequence continues at coordinate 61,651,711 of NC_088398.1, read as the reverse complement.
AGCAATTTGCCACCACTGTGGCATCATTGCGTTGAGTTTTAAGACCGGACCACACATTATCCCCAGCACTTAGAGTGTGATAAACAACATTTAGCACTGGGACCGTTCACAGGAAAGTACAGTGACGCTTGGAAGAGAATTAATTTAACAGTCTTTGCACATTGTGAGGTAATGAGGGAGAGAGGAGAGAGAATGTGTTAAAGAGAGAGAGAGACGAGAGAAAGAGGGCATTGAAGCTGTTAGATATAAAAGCTGTGTGTGGTTCTAACACAAGGAGACAGAGATAATGAAAATGGAGACAGAGATCATGAAAACGGAGACAGAGATAAGGAAAACGGAGACAGAGATAATGAAAACGGAGACAGAGGGAAGAGTTCTATCTCTCCCTGAGGATGGGCTATTCTCTCTGCTGTGAACTGTGTTGGAAACACAACATAACTTGACTGGACCATACAGCAAGTGCATTATACACCATGTCAACTAATGAATACTAATTAATTATTCCATACACTACCCGTAGGTGAACTTTGTTAAATACACTAGTTAGAACTGGGCGGACCACCCACTGTATTTTGGTTAGTTAGTTAGCTGTTGTTAAAGTAGGCTAGTCTAGCTTAGGGTGTTTTTTGAATACGTATTGTTTCTTTCCTTGGGTCCAGCTCAGCCCCTTTTCCTGCTCCCCCCATTACCATGTGTTTATAAATAAACCTAGAGTTTGACGGTAGATTTCTGTTGTCGTGGTTATTTCGTGCACACTTTTACTTTGTCACAATAATAATTTGCATGAGTTATGTTACGGGTCTCATTACCATCCCCCTAGACTGTCGGGCCAAAGGGATTCGTAACATGAATCTTTAATCATTTGTAACGTAGAAGCATTTTCAGGTGAGAAAGTTGGATGTGTGGGTGAATGAGTTCCTAACTCCAAACACATACTGAGTACTCTGGAGTCTTTACAGATCTGGGAACATCTAAAGTCCAGATCAAAAAGTAAGGGGTAACAAGAGATAATCTTCCTCTGTAACGATATTCGTAGGTGGAAGAAGGTGAAGAGGACCAAGGTGCAGCGTGGTACGTGTTCATGGTAAATTTAATAAAGAAACTGAACACTAGAACAAAAAAACAACAAAGTGGAACAAATGAAACAGTTCTGTCTGGTGCAGACACACAAAGACAGAAAACAACTTCCACACCCATAGTGGGAAAACAGGCTGCCTACGTATGGTTCTCAATCAGAGACAACGATAACCAGCTGCCTCTGATTGGGAACCATACCAGGCCTAAACATAGAAACACAACACCTAGACATACAACACAGAATACCCACCCACATCACACCCTGACCAAACTAAAAATAGAAACATACAAAGCAATCTACGGTCAGGGCGTGACATCCTCCTAATTACAACATCATGTAATTAAAACATCACAGTCAATTAGTGCACAGCATTAACATCACACTGTTACAGATGTAAGATCTTAATTTGAGACAGTTTGCTACAGCACAAAAATAATCCTGCAGCATCAGTAAATGTGAATTATTATGTGGATTCTAATTCATGGATATTTTTTGTAGGTGTTGATACGTTTTACATTAAGCCAAATCAAGTCTACAATTTTAAAGTGGACATTACAAACTTTAGAAGCCTTTCTAAACCTTGAATGTACTACAAGTTTGCATTTCCTGCTATGCAGCACATTTTTCATCAGCAAAATGGTGATCAAATTAAGATCCTTCATCTGTAGTTCAATAGGTTCCACATCCATTCTGCCCTCTAGATGAACTCTCTGTATGTTTATCTCAGTAGCTGTAGCTATCTCCCCTCCCAGTGCTACAGGCCTCCGGGTGACGGTTAACTCTCCCATTCTGCCTCCATTCAAAGGAACCATGAGGAGTTGATTAGCATAATCTGGAGTGCTGGGTGTGTTTTTAGGGAGTGGGGAGATTTATTCTCAGTTTTCCAAATCTAATTATCCCTCTGGCCTGGGGATTGGGACCACTCTATAATGGGGAGTAGAGACACGGTCACAGATGAAAATACAACACAAAACCTGAGAGTATCGAGAGAGTGAGAGTAGAGTAAGAGAGAGAGAGAGAGAGAGAGAGAGAGCGAGAGAGAGAGAGAGAGGGAGAGGAGCTGCAGAGTAGAATATCTAGGTCACTGTCTCCATAGTTTCATTTTAGAATGAAACATGATTTCACAATCAACTGACCCAGACTGTTAAAGAGTGATGTCTCCTATGGCGACATCTGAAGATCCTGTTTAGTCTCTAGATAGCACCTTTTTTCTCATAGTGTAGTGAGAGACAGAGCAGAGCTGAGCTAGAGTCAGATTCACTAGAGAAGCTCTTTAGATGTATATTGGAAGGCATCTAAGGTATGCAGCTCCTGTCTCCTCCCTCCTCTCTCCATGCTCCCCTTCCCCCTCTCCTCCCTCCATCCTCACCTCCTCCTCATTAAAACTCTTAATTGTCTCGTTCACACCTGCTCGTGTGCTGGATCATTTGGGACGGCTTCCTCACCAGAGCAGCTTTTCTCATCAACACTGAGCTGAGCTGGGTTCACATCTAGGGCACTGTGTCCTGTGTCCTTCACCTGTTGTGTGTGTGTGTGTGTGTGTGTGTGTGTGTGTGTGTGTGTGTGTGTGTTTATACAACTACTGAATAACCTTGTCAATGATCGACACACATGTCTCTCTAACAGGTTGTGTGAATACAATTTGGACATCAGTCTCTCCATTTGTCCTGATTTCGTTGCCGTGATATTCTGTTTGTATCAGGAGCCATCTCCCTCTTCTCTCCACTCCATGTTTGTCGGCAGGATTGATAAATGCTCCATCAAAAGCAAATTTCCAAATGTATTTCAGAACCTTTTGTTAAGAAGGAAATTAGTTTCCTAAAATACAATGGACCGCCTGAGTTTCAGGTTGCTTAGTGTCAGAGCTGCCACACACAGACGGACCCCTGCCTCCTACGTTGGCCTGCAAGAGACATAATTCACCTGAAAGAAGAGCATGGCCTGTCCTCTATCGTGGCCATGGTGTAAGCCTACATTGTATTGCGTTCTGGTGACAGTGATCCAAGAAACGATCTTGCATTTTGTGGCAGTCATAAACATTGAGACATCTTAATGCTCTCCAGTTATTTTTTAAAGAATGTAATTCCTAGTTTATGTGTGTATGTCCCGCTCTAGTCTGTCAGTATTCCGTGACAGGAATATAGAGCAGTACCATTGAGCATGATGCTTTGAGCCTTCTCTCACTAAGTAGCAATTTGGCTTTTTTCAAATAATTGGTCTTTAATAATCAGACTTCTCAGTTACGTTGCTCAATGTATGCTGGTCAAAAGATAATTTGACAAACCAACGCCCGGGCTCGGCCTAGGAAGAGAAATGTGGTCTGAATGTAATAAAGGAAAATCTGGATGCTTAAAAGCTCCTATTAATCACTGGCAGACAGGAGAATTATTGCTGAGCACTGGTAAATCTGATAAATTAGAGTCATTTGCCAATATGTCTATTGATGGAGTGCTGTGTGGAAAAAAAAAAAAGCTTTTCATGTTTTGCATTATTTAGCAAACAGTGCTCTACGATGTTTTTTCTCCACATATCGACTGTGTATGTATGTGTGTGTGTGTGTGTGTGTGTGTGTGTGTGTGTGAGAGAGAGAGAGTGCGTGCGTGCCTGCCTGCCTGCCTGCCTGACTGTATGTACAGTATGAGTGTTTTCAGCTTTTCCAGACATATTATATTGCATTTCAAAAAAAACTAACAGACTCAGCATTTAATAAATCATTCATATTGACAGAACCTTATCTAGCCTTTGAGAGCAGCACTAATACCAGATCATCTGAATGAACAGTGTCTATCTAAATAGTCATTTATCCTCTCACTGTGAGATCTGTGAAGAAACCCTCTTCTTCATATCCTCCCTGTCATTACCCTGCACGACGCCTCTCTCTGCCCCCCTGCGCCCTGCACTTTACACCACTCTGAGATAAGTTCCCCCTGAGTGGCGCCTGGTCCGGGAAAATAGTCACTTTAACAAGGAGAGACCAATCTGCCTCTGTCTGCCATTATGCTGCACAAGCCTCTTAATCTGCCCAGCACATGAGGACATTGGCGGGGTAATGGAAACTCTCCATGCCAAAATGGGCTCTGTTATTATAACATAAAGAATGGTTATTAAAGTGTCTGGGGGACAGAGGTGTCCATCGTAATAAGCCTGAGAGCCCTGGCGCGTGTGCGTGTGTGTGCGTGTGCGTGTGCGTGTGTGTGTGTGTGTGCGTGCGTGCGTGTGTGTGTGTGTGTGTGTGTGTGTGTGTGTGTGTGTGTGTGTGTGTGTGTGTGTGTGTGTGTGTGTGTGTGTGTGTGTGTGTGTGTGTGTGTGTGTGTGTGTGTGTGTGTGTGTGTGTGTGTGTGTCGTACAGGCTGTCTGGACGTGTAAAGCCCTTTTTACGACCTTCCTGCCCTTCCCTCCTTCCCAGAATAAAAGACCTGATAACCTATTTGGTCTATTTGTCCATTCTTCCTCATGTAGAGTCGGACAGGTTCATCTAGGGAGCGCTGTGGATCAGAGAGAGAGGTTGTACTGACTAGAGCTTTTCCATGGGACACATTTATACTGATAGCATATTGTGAAGGGAGGCCATCAAGTCTGGAATAGAATTGTCCATGTCTAAATAGTCATGCACTGTAGTCATCCTATTTTCACATACACATATAAAATACATAATGTATCCTTGAAAACAACACAATCACACAGTATGTCTTCAAGATCAATAGCATCGTTTCTATTTCCTCAGGATGGCTAGTTGATCTGCTGGTGGCTCATTTGATCCTCTATACACACTACAGGGTCATTCTATTGCTTCATTTATCAACATGCCAGTTGCTCGCATACACTGCATAATCACAAGATGATTGATGTTCGGATCGCTCAGCCTGTATAAGGAGCAGAACGTGTGACGAGACAATATGAAAGTACAGAGTTGGCTGAGGGTGTTTGTGTTGGGTTGTCAAAAGCGAGTGTGAGGGGAACACAAGCAGCTCTTGTTTTTGATCAGAACTTCATGGAGGCTGATCAAACATTTGTTTTTGACCCTGTGGTATGGAACAGAGGCACGGAGAAACTACTGTAATTCATCACACAGCTTCAACCTATAGATACAAGGACTTTCACGACTTTAAATAACACAAAGACTACAACATATTGTAACGAAGGTGTGTGTGTGGAGTGTGTATATGTGTGGGATAGGGATTGCAACAAATTACCTTGCAAATCAAAAGGCAAAAATACAAAGTTGCTACACCAAGAGGTCAGAAAATTTTGTGGAGTTGTAAAGAGGTGAGTTAACGGTTGAGTATATACAGCACTTACTGCACGTCTGTGATGATGTCTCCTTCTCCATCTCTGATTGGGTTAGAATCTAAATGAGCTTATCTTCCTTAAGAGGTAATACTCTAACTACGTGCCTGTGTTCGTCTGCAGTATCACACACACACTCACTCACACACACAGACAGAGCCCCCTGCTGGAGTCCTGCCATTGATTGACTGGGGCTGAGGTCAGATAAACACACTGTGCCATGAGATTACATCCGGCAGCGCTCTCCAGAGGTGTGTGTTGGTGTGTCTGTGTGCGTGTGTGCATGTTTCTGTTTCCGTCCGTCCGTGTCTGTGTGTGTGTGTGTGTGTGTGTGTGTGTGTGTGTGTGTGTGTGTGTGTGTGTGTGTGTGTGTGTGTGTGTGTGTGTGTGTGTGTGTGTGTGTGTGTGTGTGCGTGTGTGCGTGTGTGTGTGTGCCTGCTCAATTAGGAGAACAAACAACAGTGTGTATTTCTGGCTGTCAGAGGGGACAGGAGCTGATCAATGCCTCCCTTTGCAGGCTGCACTAGCATCACACACACACACACACACACAGCATGCTGATCAATGTGTCTCTCTGCAGGCCGTACTATTAGCAGACAGCACAGGGCAGTCTAATAACTGACGTCTGACCTTTTACTTAAATGTTTTATTATCCCGCTCTGGGCCTGGCCACTATGCTCCAGCTGTACACAGCCGAGGAGAAAAGGTGAACTTTGTTTTAACGTTCTGTAAGCGTAATAGAGATGGATCATTGTCTTCCACAGAGCACTATGGTTTGTCAGGGCTGAAGGACTAACAGCAGAGGACGCTGAGGTCCTTTAGAAGACTGATTCATAGACTGTCACCATACTTACATCCATACATGCCATGTGTGTGAACATCACAGTGTTCTTCATGTGAATAAATCCTCCTAGCTGAAAACAGTTCATCAGAAGACTATCAGGTGGCGTTCTGTACTCTGTCCTGACAGCTCTGTGCCCACAGTTAAACCAACAGGTTGACACATAAAACTCAGTAAAACTCCTGTTCTATCTCTGTCATCACATCCAGTAGTGCTGTGTCATAGAGGTACAGTACTTCACCACCAGTGGTGTCTGTTAGGCTGCTACCCTCCAGTCTCTCCTCTCGTCAACTCTGCAGGGAGATGAGAGGAGAGATCTGAGGACAGAGGCCCTGTGTCTCTCATCCTTGGCTGTGTTCACTTCTTCTGTTATTACTCACCCACAGACAACATCATGCTATCATTTCCATCGCTCTGTCTTGAGTGGCTGAGGGGTTGACGTGGGAGCAGGAAAGCACACATTTATCTTGATGATAAATCGGCGCGAGTAGGGCGTTCTGACAGCTGTGTGTGTGTGTGTGCGCATGTGTTCATGTTGGGCATGACCTGCATCCAGCTGAATGTTGAAGTATTGTTGGCAGCAGCTGTTTGTCTCAGACAATGTGCAAGCATCACAAACTGCTTTGTCTTGATGTAAAGTTCTTAGCAGCTTCAACTTATTAAAGTGTGTAATGCGAGGACAGACACAGTGTAGTGAAATGACACCAGTCCAGTCTCTGCTGCTGCAGGTCCTGAGAAACAATACTGAATCATAGCACTGCATACCTGCATACATGTGTTTGTGGGTATCACCTTGGGCTAGCTGAGAGAGCTCTCTAAGTGCTGATTAATGAAGTAAAAGAGGTGGAGAGAGAGAGAGAGAAAGTGTGTGTGTGTGTGTGTGTGTGTGTGTGTGTGTGTGTGTGTGTGTGTGTGTGTGTGTGTGTGTGTGTGTGTGTGTGTGTGTGTGAGAGAGAGAGAGAGAGGACTGGGTGTACCCAGCTAAAGGTCAAAGGCCTGGCAACTAATGAGCTAGGAGCAAGCAGCAGTTCAGATCACCTAACACGGACACACTCCCTGGTCCCTACACCCATAGAGGACAGTCATCACACTGACTGATAGAGTTTATTAATACACCTGGCCTACCATAGCATTACCTTCAGATGTTTTTGCATGTCTGGATTCTGAAAATACCTCACACTCCCTGAATTTATAGACAACTCCCAAGATGTTAAGACAATTACTAATTTTTCCCAACCAAAATGTATTTGTTCATCAAGTTCTCTTTAAATGATACTGACCAGTCCATGTACAGATTTAGTGTCCGCAAAGTGCTGTTTATTAACCCAAAGGGGTAGGCAAGAGAATGGTCGTGGACAGGAAAAAAGGTCAAAACCAGCTCAGAGTCCAATAGGTACCCAAGGGCAGACAGAATCAAGGTCAGGGCAGGCAAGATGATCAGGCAGGAAAGAAGTCCAGAGTCAGGCAGGGGTCAGAACCGGGAGGACTATAAAAAGAGAATAGAAAAGGAGTACGGGAAAAACACGCTGGTTGACTAAACAAACAAGACGAACTGACATAGAGAGACAGGAAACACAGGGATAAATACACTGGGGGAAATAAGCGACACCTGGAGGGGGTGGAGACAATCACAGGAACAGGTGAAACAGATCAGAGCTTGACATTACCTGTAGAGAATAGTACTATCTCTATAGAATAGTGTTACCTGTATAGAATAGTGTTACCTGTATAGAATAGTATTATCTGTATAGAATAGTACTATCTCTATAGAATAGTATTACCTGTATAGAATAGTGTTACCTGTATAGAATAGTATTACCTGTATGGAATAGTGTTACCTGTATAGAATAGTATTATCTGTATAGAATAGTACTATCTCTATAGAATAGTATTACCTGTATAGAATAGTGTTACCTGTATAGAATAGTATTACCTGTATGGAATAGTGTTACCTGTATAGAATAGTATTACCTGTATAGAATAGTATTACCTGTATAGAATAGTATTACCTGTATGGAATAGTGTTACCTGTATAGAATAGTGTTACCTGTATAGAATAGTATTATCTGTATAGAATAGTGTTACCTGTATAGAATAGTATTATCTGTATAGAAAAGTGTTACCTGTATAGAATAGTATTACCTGTATAGAATAGTATTACCTGTATAGAAAAGTGTTACCTGTATAGAATAGTATTACCTGTATAGAAAAGTGTTACCTGTATAGAATAGTATTACCTGTATAGAATAGTATTACCTGTATAGAATAGTATTACCTGTATAGAATAGTATTATCTGTATAGAATAGTATTATCTGTATAGAAAAGTGTTACCTGTATAGAATAGTATTATAGAATAGTATTACCTGTATGGAATAGTATTATAGAATAGTATTACCTGTATGGAATAGTATTATCTGTATAGAAAAGTGTTACCTGTATAGAATAGTATTATAGATTAGTATTACCTGTATGGAATAGTATTACCTGTATGGAATAGTATTATCTGTATGGAATAGTATTACCTGTATAGAATAGTATTACCTGTATAGAATAGTATTACCTGTATGGAATAGTATTACCTGTATAGAATAGTATTACCTGTATAGAATAGTATTACCTGTATAGAATAGTATTACCTGTATAGAATAGTGTTACCTGTATAGAATAGTGTTACCTGTATAGAATAGTATTACCTGTATGGAATAGTGTTACCTGTATAGAATAGTATTACCTGTATAGAATAGTATTACCTGTATAGAATAGTGTTACCTGTATAGAATAGTATTACCTGTATGGAATAGTGTTACCTGTATAGAATAGTATTACCTGTATAGAATATTATTACCTGTATAGAATAGTATTACCTGTATAGAATAGTATTACCTGTATAGAATATTATTACCTGTATAGAATAGTATTACCTGTATAGAATAGTATTACCTGTATAGAATAGTATTACCTGTATAGAATATTATTACCTGTATAGAATAGTATTACCTGTATAGAATAGTATTACCTGTATAGAATAGTATTACCTGTATAGAATAGTATTACCTGTATAGAATAGTATTACCTGTATGGAATAGTGTTACCTGTATAGAATAGTATTACCTGTATAGAATAGTATTACCTGTATAGAATAGTATTACCTGTATAGAATAGTATTACCTGTATGGAATAGTGTTACCTGTATAGAATAGTATTACCTGTATAGAATAGTATTACCTGTATAGAATAGTATTACCTGTATAGAATAGTATTACCTGTATGGAATAGTGTTACCTGTATAGAATAGTATTACCTGTATAGAATAGTATTACCTGTATAGAATAGTATTACCTGTATAGAATATTATTACCTGTATAGAATAGTATTACCTGTATAGAATAGTATTACCTGTATAGAATAGTATTACCTGTATAGAATAGTATTACCTGTATGGAATAGTGTTACCTGTATAGAATAGTATTACCTGTATAGAATAGTATTACCTGTATAGAATAGTATTACCTGTATAGAATAGTATTACCTGTATGGAATAGTGTTACCTGTATAGAATAGTATTACCTGTATAGAATAGTATTACCTGTATAGAATAGTATTACCTGTATAGAATAGTATTACCTGTATGGAATAGTATTACCTGTATAGAATAGTATTACCTGTATAGAATAGTATTACCTGTATAGAATATTATTACCTGTATAGAATAGTATTACCTGTATGGAATAGTATTACCTGTATAGAATAGTATTACCTGTATAGAATAGTATTACCTGTATAGAATATTATTACCTGTATAGAATAGTATTACCTGTATAGAATAGTATTACCTGTATAGAATAGTATTACCTGTATAGAATAGTATTACCTGTATAGAATAGTATTACCTGTATGGAATAGTGTTACCTGTATAGAATAGTATTACCTGTATAGAATAGTATTACCTGTATAGAATAGTATTACCTGTATAGAATAGTATTACTGTATAGAATAGTATTACCTGTATGGAATAGTGTTACCTGTATAGAATAGTATTACCTGTATAGAATAGTATTACCTGTATAGAATAGTATTACCTGTATAGAATAGTATTACCTGTATAGAATAGTATTACCTGTATGGAATAGTGTTACCTGTATAGAATAGTATTACCTGTATAGAATAGTATTACCTGTATAGAATAGTATTACCTGTATAGAATAGTATTACCTGTATGGAATAGTGTTACCTGTTACCTGTATAGAATAGTATTACCTGTATAGAATAGTATTACCTGTATAGAATATATTATTATGGAATAGTGTTACCTGTATAGAATAGTATTACCTGTATAGAATAGTATTACCTGTATAGAATAGTATTACCTGTATAGAATATAGAATAGTATTACCTGTATGGAATAGTGTTACCTGTATAGAATAGTATTACCTGTATAGAATAGTATTACCTGTATAGAATAGTATTACCTGTATAGAATAGTATTACCTGTATGGAATAGTGTTACCTGTATAGAATAGTATTACCTGTATAGAATAGTATTACCTGTATAGAATAGTATTACCTGTATAGAATAGTATTACCTGTATGGAATAGTATTACCTGTATAGAATAGTATTACCTGTATAGAATAGTATTACCTGTATAGAATATTATTACCTGTATAGAATAGTATTACCTGTATAGAATAGTATTACCTGTATGGAATAGTATTACCTGTATAGAATAGTATTACCTGTATAGAATAGTATTACCTGTATAGAATAGTATTACCTACAGTGGTTGCTCAACTAAAAGTTTTGAGATTATGCTGTGGTACTTAGAGGTAATTTGTGGTTTAGTACGGTATCCTGCGTCACTACTTCATTGCTCCAGACCAGCACAAGGGGGAGTTAGAGCACTTATTATGCTTTTGGTCCCACGGCTATGTGTCTCTAACTGACAATCAATCTGCAACATAAACCAAGTAGAAACTTGTGCTCAGCTTCAAAATTGAATTTCAATGAACTGAATGATGAAGATGAAGAAGGTGATTGAATTTATTGCACGCTCACACCCTGAAAAAGACACGTATTTTGTTGTTTCCACTCGTCACACTAAGGTTCTTATTCTAAGTAAACGAAAATGTTCAATTATATTCCATGATATTCTTAAGATATGTGTGTTGACTCAATATAAGCAAGTGATGTCTGCTAAACAATCAAGGTGATGGCACAGTCATATAGCCTCGGCACCTACATAAAGCTGAGTGACTCAGTCATATAGCCTCGGCACCTACATAAAGCTGAGTGACTCAGTCATATAGCCTCGGCACCTACATAAAGCTGAGTGACACAGTCATATAGCCTCGGCACCTACATAAAGCTGAGTGACTCAGTCATATAGCCTCGGCACCTACATAAAGCTGAGTGACTCGGTCATATAGCCTCGGCACCTACATAAAGCTGAGTGACTCGGTCATATAGCCTCGGCACCTACATAAAGCTGAGTGACTCAGTCATATAGCCTCGGCACCTACATAAAGCTGAGTGACTCATTCATTCATGGCTTTGGATTTTTTTTAAACAAGTACCAACATTCTTTCTATAGTCTTTAATAAAGAAATGTTTTGGTTATCCTGACCTGGACACCATGTTTTATAATAGTCCATGATGGGTTGTTAGCAGGACAATAGACTCACCATGTATTATAATAGTCCATTATGGCCTATTAGCAGGACAATAGACTCACCATGTATTATAATAGGCCATTATGGTTTTGTTAGCAGGACAATAGACTCACCATGTATTATAATAGTCCATTATGTCCTATTAGCAGGACAATAGACTCACCATGTATTATAATAGTCCATTATGGCCTATTAGCAGGACAATAGACTCACCATGTATTATAAAGTCCATTATGGCCTATTAGCAGGACAATAGACTCACCATGTATTTTAAAGTCCATTATGGTCTATTAGCAGGACAATAGACTCACCATGTATTATAATAGGCCATTATGGTTTTGTTAGCAGGACAATAGACTCACCATGTATTATAAAGTCCATTATGACCTATTAGCAGGACAATAGACTCACCATGTATTATAATAGGCCATTATGGTTTTGTTAGCAGGACAATAGACTCACCATGTATTATAAAGTCCATTATGGCCTATTAGCAGGACAATAGACTCACCATGTATTATAATAGACCAGTATGGCCTATTAGCAGGACAATAGACTCACCATGTATTATAAAGTCCATTATGGCCTATTAGCAGGACAATAGACTCACCATGTATTATAAAGTCCATTATGGCCTATTAGCAGGACAATAGAGCCGCTATGTATTATAAAGTCCATTATGGCCTATTAGCAGGAGAATAGACTCACTATGTATTATAAAGTCCATTATGGCCTATTAGCAGGACAATAGACTCTTGCCAACACTTCTCTCTATTTTGATACTTTGTGCAAGACAATTGATCAGCAGTAAAACCCTTGTGAATGAGGCCTCTCGAGTGGGGCAGCGGTCTTCGACTCTGCATCGCAGTGCAAACTGTGTTGCTGGTTCGATACCCATGCCGGCCATGACCGGGAGACCTGTGAGGCGATAGTGGGTTTTTGGTTTCTCTCCCTCTAAAAACAGAAATAAATAATTCTAAATAACAAACTGTCTTTATTTACAAATTAGTAAGAATTTCTAACCCCATGTTCAAGAATGGCCTTTTTCTCGCTCATTTTAGGTTAGTTGAAAACTAAATAATCTCCAAAATATCCTTATTTTTTAAACAAGCCATAGAAAGTTGGTTGCAATTTCAGTTTATTCCACTAGAAAATACAGAATAAATACTACAACAAATATTGAGGTTAACTTAAATATACTAATTGATTAAAAAAAACTTTGTTGGCTGTACTAGATTTTCTGTTCCTCCTTCACTTAAATGAACAGATATCCTGGTCATGGTGCTACAGTATGTTGTTATAGCATCAAAGTGAGGACAATCGGCAATCTGCTGTATACTTATGGCCTATTGTAAGCTGCAAGTCACACCTTTCCAGTACTCTTCAGCCCGCTTCAAACTCCACCGTTAACACAGTTACCATTCAAAAACGAGCTGTTTATCTAAAAAAAAATCATTGTGACCAGAGAGAACAGACGAAATGGACATTGTTTTCATCAAGCCAGCTTCTTTCTATGGTGCTACCCATTCCAGGGTTAGGACAGTAACCACCAGCTTCTTTCTATGGTGCTACCCATTCCAGGGTTAGGACAGTAACCACCAGCTTCTTTCTATGGTGCTACCCATTCCAGGGTTAGGACTGTAACCACCAGCTTCTTTCTATGGTGCTACCCATTCCAGGGTTAGGACTGTAACCACCAGCTTCTTTCTATGGTGCTACCCATTCCAGGGTTAGGACTGTAACCACCAGCTTCTTTCTATGGTGCTACCCATTCCAGGGTTAGGACCGGTAACCAGGGTTAGGACCAGCTTCTTTCTATGGTGCTACCCATTCCAGGGTTAGGACTGTAACCACCAGCTTCTTTCTATGGTGCTACCCATTCCAGGGTTAGGACTGTAACCACCAGCTTCTTTCTATGGTGCTACCCATTCCAGGGTTAGGACTGTAACCACCAGCTTCTTTCTATGGTGCTACCCATTCCAGGGTTAGGACTGTAACCACCAGCTTCTTTCTATGGTGCTACCCATTCTACCCATTCCAGGGTTAGGACTGTAACCACCAGCTTCTTTCTATGGTGCTACCCATTCCAGGGTTAGGACTGTAACCACCAGCTTCTTTCTATGGTGCTACAAATTCCAGGGTTAGGACCGTAACCACCAGCTTCTTTCTATGGTGCTACCCATTCCAGGGTTAGGACTGTAACCACCAGCTTCTTTCTATGGTGCTACCCATTCCAGGGTTAGGACTGTAACCACCAGCTTCTTTCTATGGTGCTACCCATTCCAGGGTTAGGACTGTAACCACCAGCTTCTTTCTATGGTGCTACCCATTCCAGGGTTAGGACTGTAACCACCAGCTTCTTTCTATGGTGCTACCCATTCCAGGGTTAGGACCGTAACCATCAGCTTCTTTCTATGGTGCTACCCATTCCAGGGTTAGGACTGTAAACACCAGCTTCTTTCTATGGTGCTACCCATTCCAGGGTTAGGACTGTAACCACCAGCTTCTTTCTATGGTGCTACCCATTCCAAGGTTAGGACTGTAACCACCAGCTTCTTTCTATGGTGCTACCCATTCCAGGGTTAGGACTGTAACCACCAGCTTCTTTCTATGGTGCTACCCATTCCAGGGTTAGGACCGTAACCATCAGCTTCTTTCTATGGTGCTACCCATTCCAGGGTTAGGACTGTAACCACCAGCTTCTTTCTATGGTGCTACCCATTCCAGGGTTAGGACTGTAACCACCAGCTTCTTTCTATGGTGCTACCCATTCCAGGGTTAGGACTGTAACCACCAGCTTCTTTCTATGGTGCTACCCATTCCAGGGTTAGGACCGTAACCACCAGCTTCTTTCTATGGTGCTACCCATTCCAGGGTTAGGACCGTAACCACCAGCTTCTTTCTATGGTGCTACCCATTCCAGGGTTAGGACCGTAACCATCAGCTTCTTTCTATGGTGCTACCCATTCCAGGGTTAGGACCGTAACCACCAGCTTCTTTCTATGGTGCTACCCATTCCAGGGTTAGGACCGTAACCACCAGCTTCTTTCTATGGTGCTACCCATTCCAGGGTTAGGACCGTAACCATCAGCTTCTTTCTATGGTGCTACCCATTCCAGGGTTAGGACCGTAACCACCAGCTTCTTTCTATGGTGCTACCCATTCCAGGGTTAGGACCGTAACCACCAGCTTCTTTCTATGGTGCTACCCATTCCAGGGTTAGGACCGTAACCACCAGCTTCTTTCTATGGTGCTACCCATTCCAGGGTTAGGACTGTAACCACCAGCTTCTTTCTATGGTGCTACCCATTCCAGGGTTAGGACCGTAACCACCAGCTTCTTTCTATGGTGCTACCCATTCCAGGGTTAGGACTGTAACCACCAGCTTTTTTCTATGGTGCTACCCATTCCAGGGTTAGGACTGTAACCACCAGCTTCTTTCTATGGTGCTACCCATTCCAGGGTTAGGACTGTAACCACCAGCTTCTTTCTATGGTGCTACCCATTCCAGGGTTAGGACTGTAACCACCAGCTTCTTTCTATGGTGCTACCCATTCTAGGGTTAGGACCGTAACCATCAGCTTCTTTCTATGGTGCTACCCATTCCAGGGTTAGGACTGTAACCACCAGCTTCTTTCTATGGTGCTACCCATTCCAGGGTTAGGACTGTAACCACCAGCTTCTTTCTATGGTACTACCCATTCCAGGGTTAGGACTGTAACCACCAGCTTCTTTCTATGGTGCTACCCATTCCAGGGTTAGGACTGTAACCACCAGCTTCTTTCTATGGTGCTACCCATTCCAGGGTTAGGACTGTAACCACCAGCTTCTTTCTATGGTGCTACCCATTCCAGGGTTAGGACTGTAACCATCAGCTTCTTTCTATGGTGCTACCATTCCAGGGTTAGGACTGTAACCATCAGCTTCTTTCTATGGTGCTACCAATTCCAGGGTTAGGACTGTAACCATCAGCTTCTTTCTATGGTGCTACCATTCCAGGGTTAGGACTGTAACCATCAGCTTCTTTCTATGGTGCTACCCATTCCAGGGTTAGGACCGTAACCATCAGAAGACTTGAAAATGAGCCAGAGCTGAGAGGATCACCAAAACTAAAGGTATTTTGGTTTCAGTGCATTTTCTTTAAAAAAATACACAGTATGCCCATCAATGTGTAGGCATACTGTTTAATAAAATGGATAATTAAGTAAAGGTGAAAAAATATATAATAAAAAATCTATTTTACTAAAAACGTAAATGTGTTTTTGCAGAGCATACAACCATGCCGACAACCATACATGGCGATCAGTGGACAAAGATTGGACAACGGGCCGCACCGAATAAATGCATGGTTGCCAAGAAAGCGGTTTGGCTAGATTCTTAAAATGTGCATTTGTGTGTTGGAGTCACTTTTAATTCTTAATTGGTCTACCGTTGATCTACCGGCCACTGTAATCGATGGGGGCTCAGGGCGGAACCATTCTGCTCATCTGATGAAGGTGTACATGGATCAGATTCAAACTTTGAAGACCGAGATCGAGTCATTGAAGGCAGACCAGCAGAAAGAGAAACATTATCTGAGGGCAGAGACACGGGCGGCAGCGGTATTGGCAGAGAGTCACTTGTCATTGGCAGAGAGTCACTTGTCATTGGCAGAGAGTAAGGCGGTATTGGCAGAGAGTCACTTGTCATTGGCAGAGAGTCACTTGTCATTGGCAGAGAGTAAGGCGGTATTGGCAGAGAGTCACTTGTCATTGGCAGAGAGTAAGGCGGTATTGGCAGAAAGTCACTTGTCATTGGCAGAGAGTAAGGAGGTATTGGCAGAGAGTCACTTGTCATTGGCAGAGAGTTAGGCGGCATTGGTGGAGAGTCAGGCAGAGAACGACGCATTGAAGAGGGCGAGGAACGAGATGGATTCACACCTGTGAGCTCTGGAACTCCACCTCCGACAGGCAGAGTCAACATACGTGGCGGGTTCGTCAGGTCGTCGGTTCACCCTGACATTTCCATTCCTCTTCTGACAACAGAACTTGACCACCTGCTCACCAGGCACAGCAAGGGCCGTCCGGACCATTATGCTGTTCTGCTATTCCAAGGATGTGTAACCGAAGAGAGATACCACGAGTTGACACAGAGTACCAACTGGGATGGATCCCGAGGCAATTGAACCTCCGGGTGTTCATCATCAATACTGTTTCTCAGAAGTTTCTGTCCATGACTGATGCACCCGAAAAAGCATTAAAGACAGAGTTAATGAGTACTTGAGGTCACCAAGAAAGTCTGGACATGGCCTGCTCTCCCTTATGTAAGGAATTTAACCATGTTTATTAAGGTATGTACTGTAGGCTATGTTTACTTGTCAGACTGCATAGTAGCCTAATAAACATATGTGGTCGGCTTCTATCTTCAAAATGCTTTAAATGCTTTATTATCCAAATGTTTAACGTGAGTGTGGGCGACCTCATGCAACTGCAAAATGACGGAAAAAGCCTATACTGTACAGTACTGTATTTCTTCATCAGCATCTTTATGCTTTCGTTAATAAAATGCTTTCGATAAAAATATTATTCCAAACGCAGATGTCTATTTCGTTATGGATCCATTACGAATTACTATGGGAATAAATATCACTGAATGACAGAAATATTGGAACAAAGTATGCTCATCATCAAAGCTTTCCTTTACTCATATAAACACATTATTGATTCTCGGAAGGCAACTAGAGTTCCACATTGTGAATCATTGACTGGGGCTGCTCTTTGTGTGACAGCATTAAGGGAAACAGATGAGCGTGTCTGAGCTCTTATGATAGATCACCGCTGGCTGGGCTTTAATTGTGTGTTGATGAGGACAGTATTAGTGGACTGTGTGTGTGTGTGTGTACCTCTATGTACATCTATGAAAATAATACTCACCATTTGACATGAAATAAGGAGAAGAGGAGAAGTCTTAGTAAGAAAGAACAGACTGTAGAAAGATTAAATAGATGTTTGCCTGATTTGAACTATTATTATAATTGTGAGAGTTGGGTTAGTGGTCTATGCTTGGTCAGGGGATAAATGGAGTGTTATATGAGCTGCTGAAAGGAGGTATCACACACCTCCATATCCACACTCAGTAATTACAAAGAATGATACATTACCAGCATGCACCACACATAATGAGCTTATGATTGATATGATGGTACGCTACCAGCACCTGGGTTAGAGTGAGGGAGCATACTGACTGATATAGCTACCTGGACAATCAGTGTGTGTGTGTGTGTGTGTGTGTGTGTGTGTGTGTGTGTGTGTGTGTGTGTGTGTGTGTGTGTGTGTGTGTGTGTGTGTGTGTGTGAGTGTGTGTGTGTGTGTGTGTGTGTGTGTGTGTGTGTGTGTGTGTGTGTGTGTGTGTGTGTGTGTGTGTGTGTGTGTGTGCCAACCCAATCAGGAATCAGTAGAGCCAAGAGTTGACTAAATTGATCAATGTTCCTGGATTATAGCAGTCGATCATGTAAAAGCTAATAGATTTATTTTTAATTAAGTAATCTGGGTGAAATGAGTTCACTAGCGGTAGAAGAGGCTTTTCATAACACCTAGTCTTCCATCGTTATGCCATCTATCGGTCCACAAAGAGTACCAAAACACCACTTCAAAAAATAATCACAATTTCTGAAAAGTACTAGGGGGAAAAATGTCCTTCTATTGCATGTACAGT